>NC_081406.1:86083000-86383000 GCF_030272615.1 Cryptomeria japonica
TCATAAGCCTTTTTAATGTCTGATTTTAGAAGCATATTAGGCTGCCCTTGGTTCTAGTGGGAGTGGATGGCTTCCTGGACAATAATAATCCCATCTAAAATTGATCTATTGGTTATAAAGCCTGTTTGTTCTTCTGATATTATAGTAGGCAGTAATTTTTTTAATCTATTAGCCATGACTTTAGCTAGTAGCTTATAGATCATGTTGCATAGAGAAATGGGTCCAAACTCATCCCATTTTGAGGGGTTCTCCTTCTTTGGAATTAAGGCCAAAAAGGTGTTATTAATTTCTTTTAGGAACCTCCTTGCATTGCGGGCGGATTCCAAGGCATTAGTTGCCTCGTCCCCTAAGATGTGCCAACATTTTTGGAAGAAACTAGTCGGGAAGCCATCCAGACTAGGGGTTTTGTCTCCGTGAAATTGTGCTAGAGTTGTTTGAACTTCTTCATGAGTGATTTTAGAGTTTAACATTTTATTGTCAACCTCTGTTAACAGTTTGGGTATGTTATTTGTTAAGAGTCTATTGTTAGGGAGGTCTGAGTGTTCCCAGTTGTTAAGGATGTTTTCAAAATACATAATTGCATCTTTTGCAATCAAATCTTGATCCATTATGATCTGATCACTGTTATTGGTGATTTGGGTAATTTTGTTTGTTGCTCTTTTAATTTTAACACTTTTGTGAAAAAAAATTGTGTTTCGATCCCCATCTTCTAACCATGTTTCTCAAGATTTCTATTTCCAGTATATCTCTTCTCTGGCCAAAATATCTTCATATTCACATAGAAGCCTTTTCTCAGCTTCATATGTCTATGAGGTCATCCCATTTTGCATCACATCAATGTTTATTGTCTCTAGTTCATTCTCAATTCTTGACTTTTCTTCAAAGATGTTTTTAAATTTCTCTTTGTTCCAATCTAAAATCTTGTGCTTAATCTCTTTCAGCTTAGAGACCAGACAATACAATTTTGATCCTACAAAGATACTAACCTTCCACCATTTTTGTATATTGGGGAGGAAGTCTTCATGTGTAAACCACATTCTTTCGAACTTGAAGGGATACCCCGTTTTCTTTGTTTCCCCCACAAGTTCTAAGCATATTGGGTAGTGATCAAAGCCTGACCAAGGTAATACTATAGTTTTTAGTTATGTATGGAAATTAGTTAGATCTCCTTTAAAGAAGAATCTATCAAGTGTTTCTGAGATGTTAGAAAAATCTTTTCTCCTGTTATTCCATGTGTGGAAACCAGTCTCTGTTCTGATTTCGAATAAGTTATTGTTATTTATCCAGTTTACGAAGTCTCTTTGTGATTGTTTAATGGTTGTTATACCACCGCTTTTATCAGATGAGTATAAGATAGTGTTGAAGTCACCACCTATGATGATGTGTTTTTTATCCTGCATATTTAAGTAGTGTTCTATTTCTTGCTACACTAATTTCTTCTTGTCTATTGGAATTGGACCATAGAAATTAATAATTATAAACTCAAGATTTAGACTAAGGGTTCTAACTTTTCCATCCATCCAATTTTGCATTTTGGTTTGGCATGTGAATGCAACTGTACTTTTTCTCCACATTATACCTAGTCCCCTAAATGCCCCTGTAGACTCCACAACTTCCATTTTCCATTGGGTGAATTTTTTCCTAAAATTGTTTATATCAGTCTTGCTTAGTTTTGTTTCTTGTATCAAAACTATATCCATAGCATATTTAAGTATACTTCTCTTAATCAATCTCTATTTATTAGGGGCTCCCAGACCCCTAACATTCCTTGTAAGTATGTTTATACCTCTTCGAGGGGATGGGGAGATTTTCCTTGCCCCAACAGTGTTGTTATTTTGGCTTGCCCCTCCGCATCCCCGTCCATCTTCCTTTTGTCTAAAAAAGACTTCTTACCTCTTTTGTTGGTCATAGATTTTCCACAACTAGGAGCTGGTCTCTCACTTCCCATTTGGAGGATACCTCTATTTTGTGGATTGGTTAAGTTGTTGTCTACTATTCTGTTATTGTCTGTTACCTACATATTGATTAGTTCCTTGATAATAAAATCTCTTTCCTCATTTGCATTCAACCCTTCCACAATAGGGGAATCCTCCAGAGTGGTATAAGCTGTGGTTATATCTTCTTGGGCCACCTCATTTGGGTTGGCGGTTAGTAGAAGTGTTTTTTGGGGGATTAAACCTATTCTATAATGGGGATGTTAGCATTTTCTGCCCAATTTGTTGGGGTATCGATGAGTATTTCATCTACATATTCTTCAGCTATTTTCCCCATTAGGTTTTCTATAAGATTGTTCAGTTCTGCTTGGATTTGTTCTTCATTATTATAAGCTTGAGTTTCTAAGGTTCTATCATGACTATTACCCAAGACCGAGATAGGAGGTGGAGTTGGGGTAGTATCAATCCCTTGCCGACCAATGTTTATAATGAAGCCACCCATGTCATCATTAAATTGTATGTCTAATTTCTCATTTGAAGCTACAATTTTATCCCATACTGTCGCTTGCGGCTTCTGTAAATTAGGGTTTGACCTCTTGCAGAAAGCTAAACCTTCTGCTATTGGTCCATTATACCATACCGATTTTAGAGTATATATGCCATCTATTGTTTCTAAGATTATATCTTTTAGGTCTCCCTTGACTTTGTTTAATTATATTAGCATTTTTATGTCTGAGCTATCCCCAATTTCTATAAGGATTTTAGCATGCATTAATTCTACAGGAACATTGTGGATTTCTATCCATTTTGATTCCATTTCAAATTCAAAACCATTAGCATCAAATTTCGGTTGCTAATCAATGAAGTTAAAATTTGTGCCTTTGTAAAAAACATAATCTTCATGCAGAAGTGTGGCCTTCATAGATTTATCATGGCATTCAATGTATATAAAGTTGTTTACTAGGGTTGTTATACTTACCTGGCCATGGAAATTTGTTTTCCACCATTCCACAATTTTGTCGAATGACTAGTTGTTTCCTCCCCATTTTGCAAAGGGTCCATGCCCTCTGCAATAATTTCTTAATTCCTTTGCTTCTCCAGGGTTCATGATTTTGGTGGGCTCTGGGTCAAGATTTGTTGCTATTAGGGCATCCTTATTTCTTACAACCTTGTATGGTGAGTTTCCTAGCTTCGAGACTGGAACTGGTTTGGCTAATTTAGGGCCATGAAATGGCAATGCCCTTCCTCCATCCTTCACGGGTCTAACATAACCCTCCGTTCTGTTGGTAAGTCAGTGTGTACTCTGCTGTGGCTTTAGGATGTGTTGTCCAAGGCCTGAATTATTTGTTCGAGATCCCAACGGTATCTTATTTGCCCTGGTGGCACAGTTGGGGATTTGAGAGGTGATGGGAATCACCCACATTTTTGGTTGTTCCGTTGCCCTGGCTTCCCTCTTCTCTTCCCTAGCTTTTGTCTTTCCCACTACCACATGCCACAGATGGTTATGTGTAGAGACTTCCCTATCATATGGATGTTTGTCAACCATTTCCCTGTTCTTGCCCTGGCATGGACGATGTTCGTCGAGATATCGATATGCAGAGTCTACGACCGCCCTAGCAGCCCATCTCCTTTCTGCCTTAATGGTTTTCTTACTCTTTACAGTTTCCCAAGGTTGTTCCTGCAGAGGGGAAACCCTCCCAGATGTTGAGGCGATTCCAACACATCTTCTCTCCCCATCACCTACTCAGTCGTTCTCATGTTTTCCAGATTGCAGAGCCATTTTCATTTTTTTCATACCATACTTATTTGATTATTATTCATCCAACTAATTATATTTCTTCTAATTCATCGAAATTTTGTATACAAAAAATTCATAATTTTAATTATCTATTTAAATAATTTTTAATTTTATTTTATAAATTCCTTCACTTGTAAAATTTTTCGCTTTTAATTTTTTAGTTTTAGTTTTTTTGGTTATTTAGAGTTTTTTCTGAATGTCTTTACCTCTATATAACGAGACAATTGTAATCCATTCATCTTTTTTGTTTGTGGTAACTAATCACATTCTCAATTTTTTAATGTAAATCCAAATTTAAAGATAGCAATAAATATTTTTTAAGAAAATTACAAATTTTTTAAAATTGTAATTTAAAAAGACATTTTCATGTTAATTAAAACTAGCATACCTATATTTTAAATAATCTAATTAAAGTACGTCAAGAGATGTCAAATTTAAAAATATTTAATATTCATAAATAATATTGATGTGAAATGGTTCAATAAATTAACATTAATACTAATGCCAATTCATTCCTAACTCTAATCCTATCTCTAATTCCAATTATAAGCCTAACCTCAACCCTAATTTAACATTAAATCTAACTCTAATTGACTGCCAATGCTAACCATGTTCAAACCCTAATCTAACATTAACCCTAACCATAATTAATCACTAACTTTCACCCTCTCTAAATCCTAACCATGATTTTACCTTAGCCCTAACTCTTATTGAACCCTAATCTAACACTACCCTAACTTTAAGATTTTTATTAAAACCCTAATTAAACCCTCACCCTATTTAAAACTCTTATCTCTAATTTTATTTCTAACCTTAACCCTAATTGAACTATAACATTAACTCTATTTAAACATTAACTAAATCCCAACTTAATTGAATCATAGACCTAGCACTAAAACTAATTAAACCCTAACCATAATTAAACTCTACTGATAACAAGAATTGAATATTAATCCTAATTTAAATGAACCCTAACTTTAACACATATTAAGCCACAACTTAAGTTGACCCCTGACCTCAATCTTTACCATAAACCTTATTGAAACCTCACCTTAATTTAACCCTAATCCTAATCTTGTCTCTAATTCTAATTCTAACCCTAACTTTAACCCTAGTCCAACATTTAATCTAACCATAATTTAATGCTAATGCTAACTTTGTTTAAACCCTAGCCCAACATTAATCCTAGCCCGAATTTAATTCTAATCCTAATTTTAGTTATAACCCTAATTAAACCCTAACCATAATCCTGATTCAACCCCAATTGGAATTGAAATATTTTCCCCTAATTGAACCCTAATCCAACGTTAACCCTATTCCTTATTGAATCCTAACCTTAGCCTTAACCCTGATCTAATATTATACCTAATGCCATTGAAACTTTATTCATAATATAACCCTAACCCTAATCACAATTTAACCCTAGTCCCAATTCTAACTCAAATATTTCTTCTATAATCCTAATTGATACCTAATCCTATTTAACCCTAGCCCTAAACTAACTTTAATCCTAACGCTAATCCTAATTGTAATGACAACCTTTATTCTAATTTTAATCTTAATTAACCCTGAACATAAAAAATAAACTTTAATTAAAGACATAATTGTTTAAATATCTAAAATTAAAGATAATACTCTACGCATGTCCCAATTAAATCAGAAGGTATAATTTTGAAGTTCAATAAAATTACATTTTAAAGACAATTTATATTAATTGAATAGTCTAATGAATAACTAACTAATGTCATGGAGGCTAAACAATGGAAGAACCTTCTAATTGATTATGCCAAGGCCTCGGGGCAATATATTAATTATGAGAAGAGTAACCTCTTCTTCTTCAACACTCCTAATGATCTCCAAATCAAAATTCTCTATATCCTTAGGTGCAAAGTTGTGGCTCTCCCGGGGACTTACCTTGGCCTCCCTCTTACGGTTAAGGAAGTTGCCCCCTCTTTCTGGAACACTATCCTTGAACGGATGCAAAAACACTTGCTGGATGGAAAGGGAAGTTCCTTAGTAGTGCGGGGAAGCTCCAACTCCTCGTAGCTTCCCTATAGGGAATTCCTATGCATTTCTTGTCCATGTTTAAAATATCAGGTGCTATGGGGGAAAAATTGAGAAAATCCAAAGAACCTTCTTATGGATGGGCTTAGAGGAGAAAAAGCACATTGCTTTGGTCAATTGGGATAGTGTGTGCTTACCCAAATCTATGGGAGGCCTGGGTATAAGGAAGATAAATGTCCTGAATAAGGCACTAATAGCAAAAATTGGTTGGACCTTGGCTAAAGGTGAGGCGGACTGGTGTAGCATTATTAGAGCAAAGTACCTCGACCGGGAGCAATTCTATTACAATTTAAGTGTGGTCGACCTCCCCCAAAGATCCGAGCTATGGAATAACATCTTGAAAAGCAAACTGGTTGTAAGAGAAGGATTGAAATGGCAACTTGGAAATGGCAGGAAGGTGAGATTCTGGGAAGATGTTTGGGCAGAGGACAGGCCCTTGGCTAGCACTCATTTCCACCAACTTATGCACCACCTAAAGGGCCTCTTAGGGGATTACATAATTGATTATATGGAGCCTGGAAGGGGAGGATGGAAGAACATTGTCCAAGTCTTCAACAATAGGCCTAATCTGATTCCCATTGCTTAAGACCTTCAGAACACTATGTTGGAAACTATAATCCCTTTGGCCTCTCATGAAGACAACTTTTTTTGGAAAGAGACTCAATCAGGTACTTTCTCGGTCAAATATGCTTATAGACAACTTCTGAGACCCCCTACGGATGGTGAGTGCTGGAAGAAAATATGGAACCCTCAGCTAATCCCTAAAATTAACTTCTTCTGGTGGTCTCTAATGCATGGTAAAATCCTCACTTTGGATAACTTGAAAAGAGGGGGTTCCATCTCCCCAATAGATGCAATGTTTGTAAAGCTAACGAGGAAACGATTGGCCACCTATTTGTCCTCTGCCCCTTTGCTAAACATTTGTGGATTAACACTCTCCAGAAATGTGGTCTCTACTGGGTCTTCCAGAATGACATTAAATAGTTTGTTTTTGGATGGAATCCCCCCTCCCATCACCCCCTCATCATTCAATTATGGAGACAAATACTGCTGCACATCTGCTGGGCCTTATGGAGAGAAAGAAACAATAGAATCTTTAGAGATACTGAAACTCCTCCTGATAGTGTTGCCCAAATTTGCTTTAAGATGATCTCTGAAAACATTGCGGTGACAAAATGGAAAACCCCTCATAAGCCCCCTAATTGGATGGAGAAGAAATTTTTTGAAAGATGGAAGCTCCCCCCAGGTTTTGAAACTTTCAAGAATAGTGCCAATAACAAAAGGAAGATGACCAAATAGTCAACCCCAATATTACACTGGTATAAGCTGAACTTTGATGGTTCAGCCCAAAATACCTGTCAAGCGAGGGGTGGAATCATCCGCGACCATTTGGGGAACACTGTGGCAGCCTATGTGGGCAACCTAAAGAACTATACTGTCACCCAAGCAGAGGGAATGGCCCTCATATGGGGGCTGAAATTTGCTAACTCCATAGGAATTAAACAACTGGAAATTGAAGGTGACTCTCAGATTATTGTGGAAGCAGTGAAAGGGAGATCTAATGCTGGTTGGAGAGTGGAGCCCATTTTGAGGGATGTCAGGAGCTTTCTTGCCAACCTGAATGACTTCACCATCCGACATATCTTTAGAGAAGGAAATGAAGCTGCCGATTCTATGGCAGTGACGGGAAGGCTGCAAAATGGCTTACGATGTTGGAGGGACCCTAGTCTGTTGCCAGTCACCACCAAGGGGATCTTGGAGAGGGAAAAAGCCTTTATCCAAGATGGAACCATTTTATCCGCCCAAAGATGAAGGAAACCAACTTTAAAATTTTAAATTGGGACGGGAATCCCGCCCATTATGAACTTGGATGTCCACATATCCAATGCAGGCTTAGTCACCACTCTCACAAGGGATGGATTTATGATGACAATACAAATATCGAGAATGATTATTACCTAATTATTACCCGGACAGAGCCAACTGACGACGATAAAGGCAAAGGAAGGGAAAGGTCAAATCACACTGGCTTGATTAAAGGTTTGCACATTCCTAGTAGATTTCCTAATTTTGATATCTACTCAGACATAAGAGATAATAATCATCTTGATTATTACGTCCTCTTATCTCATGTTCGACACATATTTTATATCAACTCTGCCTTAATTCTGCTTCAGCTCTGTATTTTTACTGGAAGGACTCACATTCACTCTATTAAGCTAGAGGAACCAAGAATGGGGGGGATAGGCTTAGACTGGAACCCGATAAAGTGGATGATTTCAGGGCAAAACCAGTGGTGTGGTTCATCTATTCGGAGGGTGACATTGATAAGTTCATGGAAAGTATGAAGGGTAACGATGAAAGAATCTCCAAACAATTTATGACTTCTTGGGAAGATAGAAGAGTGACCATGGGAGGAATCCCATTTGAAATCAATGAAGAGGTCATAGCCCAGGCAATGGGTCTCTCTATGGTGGGAAGAAAATGGAAAAAGCAAAGTTGTATTGCGGATACCACCAGCCTGAACTAGTTCTTCCACGAGGGCAAAAACTCTATTAAGAGGGCTAGCAGTTTCAACAGGGAGGAGGTCCCTCCCTTGTGGGATGAGGTCTATTATGTTGTGATGAAGTATTTCATGTTGGAGGGAAGGTATGGTATCTACTGTTACTACCATCTCCCTTTCCTTAACCATTTGAGAAACAAAGACTTTATTTCTATTCTGTTTTTCTTGCTGCATTCTCTAGACGCAAATGTTAAGGACATTGCTGGAGCTAAGAAAAAAGGAAAGGATTTCCCAATCCTCCACCAAGGCCCGGTTCTTCATATGTACAACTTCCACCTCACCCTCTGCCCGCCTTGCTCCATCTCCATCCAGAATGTGACTAGTACTAGCCCTTCAACCCACCCTTCTGCTAAAAATGACACTAGCCCCCCTCAGCTCCCAGAAATTGGCTCTTGTAGCAAGAAAACTAAAAAACACTCTCCTGAGGAGGTAAAAACTCCTAAGAAAGCTAGAATCCAGGAGATTGATTCTGACATGGATATTACTGATGAGGCCAATAACGCTCGCCGCTCTAGCAGGATTGCCTCTAAACCCTTGGAAAAATCCCTGAGAGACCCCTCCTCTTCACATGACACTGATAATTCCATCCCGACTGGTAATGTGGTCTCGCTCCATCGTAACCTGACCCCTCACTCTGTCAGCTCCACGCTGATAGTTCTGATACTTAATATAAGTATAGATCCAATAGCCAACAAGATGAGAGGGGGGGGGTGAATCATACAAACTTAATCATCCATAAAAACATCAGATTTAACCTCGGTAACATATATATCAGTCATATAACCAAAAATTGTCAAACATGCAAACTCAAAAGCATATGAACAATATAAACCTCATAACACCAGATTTAACGTGGAAACCCAAATAGGGAAAAACCACTGTGGGATTTCAGACCCACTAAGAAATATACTCTTCTAGAGTATGCTCGGTTAAAAGCAAATCCTATTAAAGATTACAAACACATTGCTAGATGTGACCCGGTTAAGGGATTTCCCTCAGATCTGTTAGGATCTTCACTTTGTTAGAAGTGACCTTGTCAAAGGATTTCAAACACTCAATCAGAATGTCACCTTGCTAGAGGATTTACATATAAGACTGTTAAGTCCACTCGGTTAAGAGATTTTTTGTCACTTTCACAAAATAATAGTAATAAAAATCTATCTGCAAATTCACATTTAAAATGCTAAAGCAGATTCCTATTTGTTCAATACAATTTAGACATAGAACTAATCTTGTCTATCTGCTGGGCTTCCATACTCTGTTATTCTAACAGGTCTTCAAGCTTCTGTGCTTGGTAATCACTATGTAGCATCCTTATGCATACACTTGCCTACATACATTGTTTATCAACAGTTTCCTATTTATAAACAATTAGGTAACTACTTAATCTCCTTGATCACATTTCCCATGATCAATCATAGCCATCAGATCTTCAATCTTATCTAGGTTCAATGCATCTTTCGATTTGAAAATGTTTTACCCCACCTTGCAACTTGCATAATAGTCTTGGAACTTGTGCCAGGGTATCGCGGTTCAATCTGAGCTGTAGATCTTCATGTCGACTTTCCATTGCCTTAGATTCTTTAACAAACTTCTTCCACGACTTACCAATCATTGATCCGCTCTAGCTCATCAATTTCTTTCATTAAATACCGCATGTAAACATTTAATGCATTCTGTTATAGCTCGGTTACAACTTGGTGAATACTAAACTTCACTCGGTAGACATTTAGCCTTCATTAACTGATAGCGATAACCTTAGGGTTTACCGACTAGGTTCCTTAGGGTTTACCGACTAGGTTCTTTGCCTGATAATATAGTATAGTATTAACCTTTACATTTTACAACATATGTATGATGTTAAAACAATCTAAAACATCATGATCTCATCATTGTCTGACTCGGTAGTAGTTGCCCATTGAATACCTTATTCGTCCCTTTATTCATCATATTCTTTCCTGTGTCTTTTACCGACTTCTTTATAATCTTCATATCATACTTCTCAAGATATGGCAACATCATACTAAATTAGAAAATCAATATCTTGACATCAATGACAAAATAATAATATCAAGATAGTAAAACATCTTTAATCAGTTATGTCCATAATCATCAACAACCTTCTCAATATCCTTATTGAAATGCCAACAATCTCTCATTGTCTGTTATAATGCAATATTGCCAACACACGCAGGCTTCTGAAAGCCCCACCTCTTCGAAGAGTCTGGAGCCTGCAAATTTCCCCTCCCTGACTTTCAAATTGGATAAAATGATGGTTGTCGAGGAGGTGAGTAGCATAAAAGAGGAGGAGGAAAAGAACCTGGTGGAGCTCGAGAAAAAGATGGAGGCCCTTTCAGTTAATGTGTAGGATATCATCAGCAGACTGGAGGTGGCGGAGTCCAAAATGCATGATGTTTCCAAATTTGTGCTGAATGTCATGCGCTGCTTGGCTACCACTCTGTGCCTCATGCAAGAAAGTACGTCCAAAGGTAAAGGCAAGGATGGCGAGGACTACAAGGCCCTGTTCAAATTCCTCACCAAAAAATGGGCAAGAAAGCTCCTCCCCAAGAGGAGCCATGGAAAAAAGAAGTAATGCTCTGAATGCGGAGGGATACTGGTTTTTTGTTTATGGTTAGTAGCCTTTGGGCGGATAGGTTTAGCCTATGCTTTTGTTTAAGTTTCCATGTTTATTGCCCTGCGTGGCAAATATCTAAAACTCTGCTTATTACTACTTTAATTATGATAAACTCTCGTAGAATGATAGTTGTTTTTGATAGAGGCAAAAGGTTGTAACTCTGCTGTTTATATGCAGTCAGTGGTCTTGCCACTGATCTTCTTAATGTTCCTATGGGTCAGCCCCCTTGCATTTTGACTGCTTTTTAATATCAAAAACTAATGTGAAGTCAATGAAAATTTATTTTGTTTTAAAGAAAAAAAGTTTTTATTTAAAGAAACTTATTGAAGATAGTCATATAAAATAAAATTTAAATTTGAATTAAATATATATTTTTTGAAAATATCCATAATTAAAGATAATATATTTGTGTGTCCTAATTAAATTAAATCGTATAATTTTGAATTTCAACAAAATCAATTAAACATTTATTTTAAGCTAATTTATATTAATTAAATAGTACAATCAATAACTATAAATCAAACATTGAAACAAGGTAGTGAGCCTAAATTGTTCTTCATAATTTGAAATTTGTTGGTCATAGTCTATTTCTTCAATTGTCATCCATGAAATAAGAAAAAAGAGTAACAGATGAATCCATGATTAAAGTGGTCAAAGTTCTATATTCAATTAATATCATAGACTTGAAAAATTAGTAATATAGTAAATTATATTACCAATTGTATTTGATATGAGTTAGAGATTTTATCTTTATTGTCCATTTACAATCATCCTTTGAATTTCATTTTTCAAAATAAATCACTCAGAGATAAAATTTACCCTCAAATACATATGTCTGAATTTGTCCCCTTTATCACTCAGCTTATAAAAAGCCTCACCGACCTTTTCTCCAAGAGTGCAGTATTGAACAAAGGCCACCATAGTCATAAAAACATTATCGTGCAACAATTTGAAAAATATAGAACTCCTAAAAAACAATAATCCTTTGTGAAGAAGCTACATTCTTGTGTAAAAATTTAAGCTAAAAATCAAAACTACTCTCACTAAGATATAAATATGATTCAAATAACTTGGACAACTATAATCAAATCTTTCACAAGTTATTTTATATGGATTTCATTGTCATTTATTTATATTTCAAAATTTATTTTCAAATAAAAGAAATTGAAGATATTTAAAAATCCTAAACACATACCTTGATCTTTTTGTTTTTGTACTCTTAAGAAAACACAACCTATGATTTGGCTTCTTCAAACCCATGACACCCTAACAAATTTTAAATAAATAAAAATTATAAATTATGCAATGTATACTTCTCTTCTAGTTAAGATTTTTTTTTTGAATAAAAAGGGGGTAAAAACTTTATTGAAACGAAGACACAAAAAGTACAAGGAGGTCCCAAGCGTTGAGGCTCCAAAAAGAGAACCTTAGGCTCCGACCAAGCTTAGCCAACATCATTACTATCCATATCCTCCACAAAAATCTTCTGCAAGACCTCACAGTAATTCTGGGGAAAGATGCTCCCATCCCTCAATTTTTCAGTCACTGTCATGTTCCGAAGCCCACTTAGCCAAGTAATCAGCTGCTCTGTTCCATTCACGGGGAATGTAGATGAAGGACACCTGCTCCATTAAAGAACTAATTTGAAGAATCTGATGAACTATCCCTGCTAGCTGCCAATGAATCCCACTTACCTTCTTCTCAGTCAACAAATTCACAATAATTTGTGAATCTGATTCATAGATAATCTTCCTTCTACCCAACTCCCAAGTCCTCTCCAGGGCATAGAGAATAGCAAGTCCCTTCATAATATTATTAGATTGCCTTCCTTTATGCACCAAGAAGAAGAACTCCACCTCCCCCAAGCAATTCCTACCAACACCTCCAACCCCTGTCGGGCCTGGGTTGCCCCTGGAGGAGCCATCAGTGTTAATCTTGATAATCTCATCCTGGGGGGGGCTCCACCTTCCCAACCTTTGGACCTTCTTCATAGCACACCTACCTCTTCTGACACAAGCAAAGGCAGGAGACCACTCCTGCCTGCCAAACCTACTCATGATATCCACCTCAGTTCTATCCAAAGGAAAATTCACCTCACATTTAGCTTCCACCATTTCCCTAATCATAACCATGATTCTATTCCACACTTGTTGCACTAATAGTCTGGCCTCACGGAAAATCCTTCTGTTCCTCTCAAGTCAGATCTGCCAGAGAATGAAGATGGGCCTGATATACCAGACCGTCTGGAGGAAGGGGGACGAGATAGGAGGCTTGCCCAAACTGCTCCAAAACTCCACCAGAGAATCTGCTTGAACACATGAACACTTCCACACCCCCCACCAGTAGTGCCAAATAAGCATAGAAAAGGGGCATCTGAAGAACAGATGTGAGGAGTCTTTCTCCCCATTGCCACACAAAATGCACATCAAAGGCCCCGAGAAACCCTGCTTACGAATATTATCCCAGGTAAGGCATCTATTCCAGGCCAGAGTCCACGCAAAGCAGTTGCACTTCGACCATGAAGAATTGTGCCAAACCTGTTTCCACCAGTGCACCTCTCTTCCCTCCAATCTATGGCTCAATAGTTCCCTGTAACCACTAGCAACCGTAAAGACTCCCTTAGGATTTAGAGACCAGGCCAGTCCATCCCTACCCTTAATGCCACTACAGTGTCTATTCGCCATAATGCCTTGTAACTCAGCACAGTCCTCCTCCATCCTAGCAACCGACCACTCATGACGATCCTTCCACCGCTCCATCTCCAACCTCCCACACCTCTATACAGTCTTGAAGTCACTCACCCTTGACCACCCCGCCTCCAAAAACCTTTGGCTAAGGTTCCCAAGGTTAGGAAACTGATCAAGAATGGGGGGGTACCCATCCCAAGAGTCGTTCCAGAAAAGGACCTCTTCACCCCTCCTATAGATCCAAAAGAGTCCTTCCTTAATGAGAGAAGCCCCCTTCTTGAGAGTATACCAAATCATAGAGCCTTTACCCTCTAGTGGATATCTTGGGACCTCCTGAGCTGGTATCCTTTGCATATATTTGAAGGCCAAAATCTTTGCCCAACCATGATCCTGCTCAACACACCACCTCCAGTACAGATTTGCTGCCAGAGCCTCTCCGAATAGAATAGCCTATCTTAAACCAAGACCCTTGGATTGCTTCGGGCTACACACTAGGTCCCAATTGACCAGACTCCATTTGGATGAGGATAGATTGCCTACCCATAAGAATTGCCTTGCCAAAGAATCCAGGTCTTTCAAGAACCATTTGGGAGCCACTTGAAGCATACATCTATAAGTTGGAAGAGCTTGAACCACTAACTGAATCAGTTGAACCCTCCCAGCTAAAGACAACCATCTATGAGTCCAATGTTCAACCTTCGAGTGAAATTTATCCAAGACATCCTACCATGACTCCCGAGGAGGGTTACCAGGAGAGATAGGAATACCCAAATAAGTCAAGGGCAAAGAGCCCACTTGAAATCTCAAGATCAGAGCAATCCTCCTTTGAATAGCTTCAGGGGTGTTGAAGAAAATGATAGATGATTTATCTTCATTGATCAACTGGCCTGAAGCTACCAAATAAACATATAGAACCTTACGCAGATTCATAGCTTATCTGATCCTAGCAAGTCCCATCAAGGCCGTGTCATCAACAAATTGCAGATGAGACTGCGGCTGCAATTCATTACCCCAGTTCCACCCCTAAATACTGCCTTGACCAACATTATGATTAATCAACCTCCCCAGGCCCTTAGCCAAGAGGATGAAAAGATAAGGGGAGATGGGATCCCCCTGATGAAGGCCCCTAGATGCACCAAATAGCTCGGTATGATCCCCATTGATAAGCACTGAGAAAGAAGTGGATGTAACACCACTCATAACCCATTGAATCCATTCCTCAACAAAACCAAAAGCCCTAAGGATCTTCTGAAGGAAAGACCAACAAACTCTATCATAAGCTTTAGCCATGTCCAATTTGATAAACATAGCTTTTTCCTTGGAGGTAGCCATAGAATGAATGGTCTCCGTAGCAATGACCACCCCATCCAGAATTTGACACCCTTCCACAAACCCGCTCTGTTCTTCCGAGATCACACCTCCAAGACACTTCTTTAGCCTCTCTACAATAAGCTTCGAGATGCTCTTATAAATAACATTGCAAAGAGATATAGGGTGGAACTGGCCTAACCTGTTGGCCCCCTCACACTTGGGGATAAGTGCAATGAAGGTAGCATTCAGGGCCCTCAAGATCTATTTATTCCTTTGGGACTCTTGAACTACTACCAGTATGTCCAAATTGATGATATCCCGGAACTCCTGAAAGAAATCAATCGGGAACCCATCTGGGCCAGGGGCTTTTCCTTTCCTCAACTAAAAGATAATCCTCTCGAGTTATTCCATCAATATAGGGGCCATAAGTTGCTCATTCATCTCCCTGGTAACAAGAGGAGGAATGCAAGCAAGAACCTGATTCTCCTCCTCCGCTTCCCCTAAAACTTCTCACTGAAAAGGGTTCGGAAATGCTGCAAAGCCTCCCTAGATATCTCCTGCAAGGATAATAACACCTCACCTCTATTATTGGTTAGAGCAAGAATGGAGTTTCCGTGATGTCTTGATTTCATAGAGTTGAAAAAGAAAGATGTGTTCTTATCGCCCGCTTGAAGCCAATCAATACGGGCTCTCTGTTTCCAGTAAATTTCTTCCTTGAGCTCCCATTCCTCTACGGCCTTGACAACCCTCTCCTCCTTCTTAAGAAAAACTTTAGACAAACCACTCTCTCTGATTTCCCTATTGATGCCATTTAATTCTATTTGGGCTGCTTTCTTAGCATGGAAAATGTTCCCAAAACCTTGTCGATTCCATTGTTTAAACCGGAACTTAACAAACTGAGCTGCTTGGCGAAAGTATACATAGCTATACCAAAGGCCAGCCTCCCCTTCCTCCACCACTGCTCAACCAAAGCAGGCAGAGAAGGATCCTGAAGCCACATAAGTTGGAATTTGAATGAAGGAGAGCGAGCAACCCGGGCCGCAGAAGAAACCAACTTGATAGGCCAATGGTCTAACCCTCTCCAGTCAAGAATCTCAGAACTAGTGGACCACCCCCCACCAACCCAAAAATTCGAAACCAGAAATAGGTCCAAACTCTCAGCAATCCAATCCTCCCCCATTCTTATATTGTTCCAAGTGAACAATCCATTACTAGGCTTAATGTCCACCAGATGCAACGATGAAATCCTATCCCGAAAGAGGAGAGACGAGGGCTCCAACCACACGACACCCCCCTTCTTCTCACTCAACTCCAGGATAGCATTGAAATCTCCCACCATAATCCAAGGATGGAAAGGGGCCAGCCTTCGTATATATGAAATGTGGGACCATAAGTTCTGTTTGCCTTGGAAGTCAGTAGGAGCATAAATATTAGTAAACAAAATAAGATCTCCGGTCTCCAGACTAGAGGCAACCCTAGATAGCGAAGATCTGGAAGCCATCCACCTACCAGAATGAATCCTTGAAGGGTTCCAAAGATAGGCCACCCTTCCGGAGGAGCCAACAACCCCAATACACTGACATTCACCTCGCCCCCAGAGCTTTGGCGCTAGACCCATCATACTCTCCACCGAGAGTTTAGTTTCTTGCAAGAGCAGGACATCTGGTGAATGATTCCTGATCAAATCCCAAATAGCTTTTTGTCTAGGGCCACTATTCAAGCCCCTTACATTCCATGAGAGCACAATCATTTAGGAGGATTGGAAAAGTGAGAATCCAAAGTCTTCACTGAACTTGACTCCACCGAATTTTCTCCCTATAGCGTCCTAAAATTGCGACACTTGCAATTTCGACCGCATTTGGGTCTTCACGATGGCGACGCAACACGCAACCTGAATGGAGACCCTGAAACCTGATTATGACACTGAAAACTGCATTTTCTTGCACCCTGGCCTGAACCTCCTTTGCACCCTGCTGTCCCGGGAGGTGGGACCAGAGCGCCCAGCGCCCTGGTCCTTCAGGACCAGGGTGCCCAGTGCCCTGGTCCCCCGGGACCATGGCGCCCAGCGCCCTGGTCCCTGGGTCCTATTTTGGGCCCGGTCTCTTTTGGACTTCGGGTCTTTATGTTTGCAAATTGGAAAATTATCTTTCCTGGTCGGCCTAAGGTCGGGAAAATCAGTCTATCAGCCCTAATTGACAAGTATATAAACTACATTTTCCTCTTTTATTCGATATGATGGAAAAAGCGTGGAAACTATACTCAAGCATTCAAGCATTCAAGCATTCCTTCAAGCAATTGATCATTCTAAGTCTCCATTCAAGGCTAAGTGTTGCATTCAAGACAAGGATTCAACCATTGAAGAGGAGATCACTTACAACACATTACATGCTACAACATACAATATACAACAAACAACAACATCTATACCTTCGCACATAAGGATACAAACATCCTTACAACAAGGTATTAGTACTTGTTTTACATTACATTTACAGCATTTCTCATTTCTTGGTTAATTCCAAAACCGGGGTTTGACCTAAAGGCAAACCCCTAATCCCTAACCCCCCAATCGTCTTCACTTTTCTGTGTGTAGGTTGCAGGTACGCGGCTGAAATTGAAGATCTGGAATCCTTGTGCAGAGACGAACAGATCCCCCTTCGTTTCGCGGATTTTTCGGAGGACCGTGTGCACGCCGGGCGCCATCGTCCCGTCAACTTTTGCTCAAATTTGCAGGACAACGCCGTATCGACATTTTACTACTAATTCCAGGTCCGCAGCTTCATATCATATCCCTATCTCAGTTTATAAGCGAATCTTTATCACTTTCTATGCATTCCTAGCTTAATTCTTCTATCAACATTCTTTACAAAAGAGGGTAGCCTTGCTTTCTTAACCCTTGAAACACATTTAGCATCCAATCTTGCATTGTGTGGGATTGGATCTTGTGGGTTTCAACCCCTCTTTTGAATGTAAAGTCTCTCCCCTAAGTGAAAACCATCAACCCTAGTGACTCTCCCTTCTCTCTCCTTGGAGTTGGAAGAGGGGAGAGCAACTAGGGTTCGATCGCGATTTTCCGCTTTACATTTTGGTGAACCCGACGTGAACATCCTTTCTGATTATTCATAGTTAGATCTGAAAATTGGATTCCTTGATTACATTTCCATATTTGATCTTTGGCAAAATTTTAGAGGTTAATTGCATAAAAACCCTAAATTTTCTTTTTAAGTAATTAAACTTGTGAAATGTTTAATTGTTAATGCTTGTTTCAGATCTGCCCTTCCATTACAAATTATCAATTCATATTTGTGCTTTGATTTTGAAAATTAAGTGGTTAAGTGTCAAAACCCTGATTTTTGAAACCCTCTTGATTCAACCTTTGTCCGACAATTTCACTGATCAAAACATCTCCAAATCAGCTGTAACTTTGGATTCCGCAATAAAATCATAATATCTTTCATCCTTGAAAATTTGGAAAAAAGTTGCGAGGACCGTGTGCACTCCGAGCGCCATCGTCCCCGACATTTTTTCTGAAATTTCGGGAGCGAGATCTTACTGTATTTTCCTGCTAAAATCCAGAATTTTGGCTGATTTTATTAATTTTAACACCTTCAAAATTACAGTCAAAGTTGGTCTAGTGATTGCTTGGATTAAGGCTTCTAATCATTCAAAAATTGTCGAAACTGAAATTCATGTCAAAATTGTGTTTCTTACTATCCTAAATCTGAAAAGTGTGTTGGCATTCATTCGAAATTTCAGTGCTTTATTCAAATTCTTGCAATTTGTGAATTTTGAAATTAAGTGCTTAATTACAACAACTTTGATTTCCGCTTTCAGAATTGAATTTTGCGTGAAATTGAGTCAATTTTCAAATTTCAAAACTTGCATTTCTCTTAACATTCCCTCTAAAATCATAAAATTCAAAATTTCAATTTCCCTCTCTTTTTCAAAATTCAAATTTTGTATTTTTCGACAATCTGGGTAGGGTTCAATTTTGGGATTACAACTTTAATTTGGCCTATCTACAGATCGTAAAATCACTCAATTTTTTCAGGTTAGCTGTAAAATCATCATAACTTTCATCCTTGCAAATTTCGAAAAAAGTTGCGAGGACCGTGTGCACTCCGAGCGCCACGGTCCCGGACATTTTTTCCGAAATTTCGGGAGACTATCCTGATTGTATTTAACAGCTTAAATCTGGAAGGTTGGCTGGTTTTACTGAAATTTTCTACCTCTAAAATTCAAAATCTTCTCTCTTTCTAGTGCATGAGTTTTACAACAATAAGCCCTACTTACACTATTCCCGTTAGACGAAGCCTTAGAATTAAGTCCTTCCAAGGTTTAATTACTGAGGAGATGGAACCTAATTTGAATGGTCTTTTTAACGAGGACATGGGTAATTCCTCTAATCCTCTTAATGATGAAGAAGCTCTCCATGAGGTTTCTGTAGAACAACTTTCAAAACTGGATAACCAATTTGACGATTTTCGACAATGGATGTCTCAAGAATACCCTGATAGTCAAGCTCTTCCTTTAATTGAGGGTCTAAAACGTATGCTTCAAAGTGATAAGACTGGAATTGATATTTTGCGTGGTATTGCACACATTGTGGATTCAAATGTGATGCCTATGAAAAGTTGTGCCGAAACCTTAGGTTATACACAACCTCCTACTCAAGACAATCATTTTATTCCTTTGACGACTTCTATTGCTAGTATACCTACTTTTACATCAAACATAATGACTACTTCAACACAAGACATTCCTCCTATGATCACCAGTCATGGGGGCAATCCCTCTTCTTCAATTAACCCTCTTCCTTCATTCAATCCAACTTCTTCATTCACTCCTTCAATGAGTGTTCCTATTATATCACCACAAATGAACATGACGCAAGGAGGCAACTCGTTTAATCATTCCATTCCTCCTTGTAGTGTTCCTCCTGTCCAATCATCTCCTATGACTAACTATCATAGTGTCCCACCACCTTACTCTCTACCTTCTTTCAATAACATAACACCTCCATCACAATCTAACACGTCTAATATGAACTCTTCGACTGAAGCGACCATTAATAATCTTGCACAAACTGTCTCTTCTTTACAGCAACAAATTGCCTCTATGAATCAATCTAAGTTTAGTGTGCCCACATTTGATGTTGCGAGCCCACTTTCTCTTGACATTGTTCGAGCTATTCCCCCTAAACATGTTGAAATTCTGCATTTGGAGCTTTATAATGGTAAAGGAGATCCTCTAACACATGTTAAGACTTTTCAAACAATTTGTACCGATTTTGCTTATGACCAAAGGTTGCTTGCAAAATTGTTTACTAGAACATTAAGAGACAAAGCCCTACAATGGTATTGCTCGTTGCCTTCTTATTCTATTACTTCTTTTGAACAACTTGCAAATGCTTTCATTCAACAATTTCAAAACAATATAAGCCCTAAAGTTACTTTGATTGATTTAATGCATTGTAAACAAGGTGTTAAAGAAAAAGTGACTGATTTCATTGGTAGATATAAGCATTTGTATGCTCAAATTTCTTTTCCAGTGCCTGACAATGATATTCAAAGAATCTTTATTTCTAATTTACAAAAAGATATTCGAGACAAACTCCTGTTTTCTGAGTTTACTTCTTTCCAACAGTTGTGCGCAACTCTTCACAATTATCAACTGACTGTGAGTCAAATGGAACAATCACATCCTATGACTCCGAGTGATAAGGGTGATAGTAGTCAACAACCATTTGGGAAGTTTAAACCGGACAGAGAGTCCATTAAATTCAATGAAAACATCATCAACAACAATGTGAATGCAGCATCAGGTGTGTCTCCTATTTCTAAGTTTTTCAAGAGAGAAAGAAAGTTTACTCCTTTGAATGAATCATTGCATAGTATTATGAATAAGTTATTGGAACAAAATGTGCTTACTCTTCCTCCTATAAGGCAAATTGATCCTGCAAAGATTACTTCACCTTATTTTGATAACAAATCTTTTTGTCAATTTCATCGTCAACCTGGGCATAATACTGAAAAATGTTTTGCTTTAAAGGGGAAAATTCAAGATTTGATTGATAATAATACTATCTCTGTTTCTGGAGTGAATGATAAAGGAAACACATCTGTAGCTCCTCCTAACCAAAATCTTCAGATTTTTACTGATCCATTGCCTTCTCATACCTCTAATGTGATTGATACTACTGATTCCTCTGTCTCACCTGATGATCTTGTGTCCATGACTCCTAATGTGATTAATTTTGTGGAGCAACAGAAAATCCCTAAAGAACCTTCCATCACATTTGATTCCAGTGAAACTATCAGGGCACCTGATGGTCCTTTATATATAGTTGCAAAAGTCAAGAACACACCTTGTCGTGGAGTGCTTATTGATCCTTCTTGTATGGTTAATGTCATTACTGAAGAATTTCTTTTTACTTTGCAATTGAATCAAGTAATCTATGATGAAACAGATGTGGTTGTGAAACTATTTGATGCATTTTCTTCTCCTGCAATTGGTTCTATTACATTACCTATTGAGGTCCGTAACAAATCCCTTGATGTGAACTTTGTTATTATTCCATCTTCCGAACAATTTCGTGTGAAGCTTGGCTATCCTTGGCTATCTTCCATGAAAGCTATTGCTTCTCCTATTCACAAGTGTTTGAAATTTCCCCATAATGGTGAAGTTGTTACTATCAATCATAGTCTCTTTAAACCAGCTGAAAGAACTTCTAGCGTTCCTCTTGATTACTTTTGGCCTAAACAATTCCAATCTCTTCCTCCACGAAGTGATCATCTTTTCAAATCTTATCAAAAGTGGAAAACAGATATGATCCTATCTTTAAGTGAACCTAGAACACCCAAATTTGACATTCCTATCATTCTTGAGAAGGAAGTTCTTCCTTTGAAAGATAAAACCAATGTCTTTCCTCAAGAAGATTCCCAACCCATCCCTATGGATGTGACTATGCCTATGATTAATAAACTTCCTAAAAGTAGACCTATACCTCCTCGTCATGATGGACTTGGTCTCCTTCCTAAACCAAATATTCCTCCTTTATATGGAGCAGTTCCTCCTCCTTCCTCTTATGGAGAGAAGAGACCTTCCTCTTCTCCTATTGTTCAGCCTAAGAGACCACAACCTAAACACCCAAGTGATAAGGATGAGAACATTCCTCCTCCTCAATCTTCTCAACTTCTTACTAAGACTAGACGAAATCGTTCTGCACGTGAACGCCGGCGAAAGCGTCGTCTTAGAGCTCAAACTTTGCAATCCCCAAAAACACCTTCAACAAGCATTATTCCATTTTCTCCTCAGCCGACGATTGAGCCAAAATCTCCTAAAATGCATGATGGTCTTGATCCTGTGCGAGTTAAAGACCCTATTTTTATAAATCTTGATGATGATATAGATGAAAATGTTACTTCTCTTGCTTCTGATAGTGAATATGAACTTGTTGATATTGATAACCATTTATCTAACGAATTTTCTAAAGCACTTATCCTAGCTCCTAGACAAGAACAACGTGGCTTGGAACATGAACATAGCCCTTGTTTGGATCTTGTGATAGCTCCATCTGCTGTGTTGGATGTTCCTCCTCTAGCGTGTTCCCTACCTTCCCGAAACATTGATCAGCAAGATCGGGGGGTAGATGACGTGCTAGACTAGTTTCATTAGCATAGCAGATTCTCTCCCCTTCTCTTTTGTTACTTCTTCTATATGTTATTCTCATTCTTCTATTTGTTTTCCTTAGTGTTGTCTACTTGAGGATGATGCAAAGCATTGAGATCTCTCGATCTCTCTCATGTTGACTCAAAAGACACATGTGTTCCCTTCTTCTAGGTGACCTTCCTTGATTGGGGAATGAAGAACAATTATGCATACATACATATGATATACATGAATTATCATACAGCATACTGACCCCGAGGAAAGCAAAGTCACCTTGTGCTTTGTGTTTTGTGTCTATTATCCTTGGGCTTATCTCACACTTGGGGGCTAAATCCTTGTGATAACGTGCTCCTTTCCCTTTCTCATCTCTTATATGTCTCACTACCTTAAAGCAATCACCCCCGGTGAGGCGTGTGCGATCGCTTTAACGTAGGGGGGCATACATCCCGTTCATATCTTTTCAAGATACTTGAAAATTTCTTGACAAATTTAGCTTTGCCTTGAAAATTTTTGATATCTTTCTTGCATGACTCATAGTGAGGGAACCTTGCTACTGACAGTCATGGTTCTCCCTTGTGATCTTCCCTTTTACCTTGTCAATCGAAGTCGTAAGATCCTTAGTCCATTGGGGGCTTGGTGTATCTTGCCTCCTTGACGTGGTGAAAGTTTTTCAATGTTGTTTCCTTGTACTTTACCGGAAGTATGAGCGTACGCTTATACTCCCGCTAAAGTGGGGGCTAAATGTAGTGTCCTAAAATTGTGACACTTGCAATTTCGATCGCATTTGGGTCTTCACGATGGCGACGCAACATGCAACCTGAATGGAGACCCCGAAACCTGATTATGACACTGAAAACTGCATTTTCTTGCACCCTGGCCTGAACCTCCTTTGCACCCTGCTGTCCCGGGAGGTGGGACCAGAGCGCCCAGCGCCCTGGTCCCTGGGTCCTATTTTGGGCCCGGTCTCTTTTGGACTTCGGGTCTTTATGTTTGCAAATTGGAAAATTATCTTTCCTGGTCGGCCTAAGGTTGGGAAAATCAGTCTATCAGCCCTAATTGACAAGTATATAAACTACATTTTCCTCTTTCATTCGATATGATGGAAAAAGCGTGGAAACTATACTCAAGCATTCAAGCATTCAAGCATTCAAGCATTCCTTCAAGCAATTGATCATTCTAAGTCTCCATTCAAGGCTAAGTGTTGCATTCAAGACAAGGATTCAACCATTGAAGAGGAGATCACTTACAACACATTACATGCTACAACATACAACATACAACAAACAACAACATCTATACCTTCGCACATAAGGATACAAACATCCTTACAACAAGGTATTAGTACTTGTTTTACATTACATTTACAGCATTTCTCATTTCTTGGTTAATTCCAAAACTGGGGTTTGACCTAAAGGCAAACCCCTAATCCCTAACCCCCTAATCGTCTTCGCTTTTCTGTGTGTAGGTTGCAGGTACGCGGCTGAAATTGAAGATCTGGAATCCTTGTGCAGAGACGAACAGATCCCCCTTCGTTTCGCGGATTTTTCGGAGGACCGTGTGCACGCCGGGCGCCATCGTCCCGTCAACTTTTACTCAAATTTGCAGGACAGCGCCGTATCGACATTTTACTGCTAATTCCAGGTCCGCAGCTTCATATCATATCCCTATCTCAGTTTATAAGCGAATCTTTATCACTTTCTATGCATTCCTAGCTTAATTCTTCTATCAACATTCTTTACAAAAGAGGGTAGCCTTGCTTTCTTAACCCTTGAAACACATTTAGCATCCAATCTTGCATTGTGTGGGATTGGATCTTGTGGGTTTCAACCCCTCTTTTGAATGTAAAGTCTCTCCCCTAAGTGAAAACCATCAACCCTAGTGACTCTCCCTTCTCTCTCCTTGGAGTTGGAAGAGGGGAGAGCAACTAGGGTTCGATCGCGATTTTCTGCTTTACACTCCCATCAGTTTGATTTTATCCAAATCCTTCTTCCTGCCGACCTTTGAGTTCTTCTCCGTAGCATTTTTCTTGATATCCTTCTGATGCAGACCCAAGTGAACGGAAGACTTGTTACTCTTAGCCCCCGCCGGTTCCAATTTCAGGGCTATTAGAGAGCCCTCCCCCCCAACTGAAATAACCTCCGAACCCGAAGTGATTCCCTGCTGGACTCCTACTGACTGGTCCATCTCCATTTGCTGGCTGCCAATCACTTGCAGGGCATGAGTAAAATCCTCCATACCACTTTTCAGACCTCCTCCTGATGCACCTAGTTCCAAAGGAGTTAACCCTGGGTTCACTTCTTGATGGCTAAGGTCATCCAAGGCCTCAAATCTGTTAAAGGTATCTTCCTCCTGTCTCTCCTGTAAGGACCTCTTTTGTCCTTGATTCCTGTTCCTTGTCTTAACTGAGACAAAACCATCAGTGCCCTCTACCTCTGGTGGCATAGAGGCTTTTCCTTTATCAGGCCTATCCTGGCTTTGAGCTGGTTGTTGAGGTTGGCGAACCACTGGTTTATATCTAGGGCACTTATGCTGTAAATGTCCATACTCATGACACAGATGACAATGAAAAGGTAAAGTCTCGTAATCTAGCTGTTGGACCCATGAATAAGAACCTGCACTCATATCTATAGCATTTGGTAGAGGTTTACTAAGATCAATTTCAACACAGATACGAGCAAAGGTCATTACCTTTCTTCCTAGGGTTTGCGTTGAGGATCCCACTGGCTTCCCCAACAGTGCGGCCAGCATCCATAGCACATCCTCCCGATAGCATTCCATAGGAAAATGAGGCAAACAAACCCACACAGGAACCCTGTTTGGGAGCTCCTCCGACGGGTTAAACCCTGCATGCCAAGGCTTGATGAACAACCCCACTTGATTGTAAAAATATGGACCTCCCTCAAAGACCCTATTGCGATCCTCCATGCAGTTGAAGGTAACCATGAACTAGTTGTTTACTAGCATCATAATCTCCATTTCCCCCTCCCAGCGCCCAAGTCCTCTGCACCCAGTTTTCCAGAAACTGCAAAGAAACCCTCATTCCCAAAAATTTGCAGTAAAGCGAGTGTTTTGAAAAGTACTCAACATCTTCAACAATCAATTCAGGAGGAATAACCAGCTTTGGTCTCTCACTGCATCTCTCTAGGCAACCATTGATCTTCATAATGCGACAACCACTAGCGGTCCCCGATCTTGATTCAGGTGAGAAAAGGTTATTGTTAAAAGTCTTGATACTCTAAAATGGGGGTTTTGAACCCACCGCAGCACGAAAATCCATGACCGGAGGAACATGCGATTCCTTACCACCACTACTCGTCATCGAAGCTCCGACAAATAAACTCAAGGAAAGAGAAAGACCCCCACCCTGAAGGGCCTTACGAGGCAGCCCCAGACTAGCAGGCCCACCCCCTCAATGCACATCGAGAAGGAGTGCCTACCTAAACCCTAACCCCTAAACCACGCACGGCCCACAATAGCCCCCAACCCCCGGCTGCACGCAGACCACCCTCCTCCCCCCGCAGCCCCAAGCGGCACGCAGACCTCCCTCCACGCACAGCCCCCTGAACCCCCATGCCACCCACCGCAGAGCCTCCCCCGACCCCGCTTGCAACTCCCCCCCCCCCCCGCAGTGCCTGCACCAACCTCTCCCCGACAACCCACCTGCAGCTCTGCCTCCCGCGAGCTAAGGCAATGAAGCCCTAGCTCGGCCGCCCATAGAAGCATGCACAGGCACCATCTTTTTCAAATTTCTCCCTCTTCTAGTTAAGATTAATATTAACAAGGAAAACTATTTTCATTAAATAAATTCCTACACTACTACAAGGTGACCGAATCAAGTATAAGTTGATTGGACCATGCATTATCTATTGGATCTCAAAGTTGATTGGACCATGCACTACATATTGGATCCATATTCAAATAGAACTAAAAATTAAATTAAAAGAAGTTAAAAGAAAAAATAGTCATTATGAGCCTTGTGAAAATGCATGTCTTCAAAATATTTTAGTTATTTAATTTAATTTATTTTAGTTATTTAATTTAATTTATTTAAGTTATTTAATTTAATTTAGTCTAGTTTAGCTAAGTTAAAATATTTAATTTAATTTTTTGTTTCTTAAATGATTCTTAAATTTTAAATAGCTTATTTTTCCTCTTAATTCTATATTAAAAATAAATTTATGATATATTCCTTTTAATGTATCAAACTATAAAATCAACAAACTTGGAGTCTTGATATTTCAATTCGAGTTTAAATGGCCAATATTTTAATTTTTAATTTAATTTAATTTAATTTTAGCTATTTAATTTAATTTAATTTTTTTTAATTTAAGGTATTTAGTTTAATTTAATTTGAGTTATTTTATTTAATTTTTTAATTTTTAAATAAATTTTAAATTTTAATTACTTTATTTTTTCACTTATTTCTATATTAAATATAAAATTATTATATTCATTTTAATGTATTAAACCATGAAATCAGTTTTGATATTTCAACTCAAGTTTAAATGACTAATATTTTAGTTATTTAATTTAATTTAAGTTATTTATTTGATTTTATTTTATTTAAGTTATTTTATTTAGCTTTTTTAATTCTTATGTTTTTATTAGCCTCTTTTTTCCTCTTAATTCTATATTAAAAATAAAATTATGATATTATTTTTAATGTATCAAATCATGAAATAACAAACTTAGTGTCTTCATATTTCAAATTGAGTTTAAATGACCAATATTTTAGTTATTAGTACTTGTCGTAGGGAATACTATTGCATTCACTGAAGTGCTTTAATCAATTAGTTTCAACCAATCAAAAGTGATTATTATTTTTTCTTTAAAAAAAATTGGGTTTTGCAAAGTTGAGATTTATATTTTTAAATTTAAGATACTATAAAAATTATTTATCTACACTGTGATTGGTTTAAAAAATTTGGTGTTATAGGAGTAAATTTTTAGGAATGATAAATTTTTTAGATTTTTTTGGATTTCTTTGTATTTTAAAAATTGAAATGTCTATTTTAGTCAAAATATCTCTTAATATATTTATTTTATTAGAATATTCTATCTTTTTAAGTTTCTTAAAAACTAAATGAAAAAATATTGAAAAAGAAAGAGCCAACTTTATTTAATTCTAATTTTTCTTCTTCTTTTTTCATTAAGTTTAAAATTGTTTTAATTATTTGTATTTTTATAATTTTTAAAAATTATTATAATTAATTTAATCTATAATTATTTATCTTATTAAATTTTTAATTATGATAGAATAATTATATTTTAAATTAAAATATTTATTTTATTACTATTTTTTTTTTATATGAATTTCATTTAATATTATATTCTTTTATTAGATATTCTATTTCTTTATTATTTATTCTAATTCTTCCACTTATTTTAAGGATTAATTATTTTACTATGTTAAAATTGTATTTTAATTATTTATGTTTTTAATGGATTTACAAATAAGAATTAAAAGATATTAGGATTTATATGTTTTGTCTTATTAGTACTTCTTGTAGGCAATATTATTGTATTCATCGAAGCCCAATTAATAAATTAGTTTGCACCAATCAAATATGATTATTATTTTTGTCTTCAAAATAAGCTTGGATTTTGTAAAGTTGAGATTTATATTTTCAAATTTAAGATATTGTAAAAGTTATCTATCTACACTATGATTGGATTTAAAAATTTGGTGTTATAGGAGAGTTTTTTTAGGAATGATATATTTTTTAGGTTTTTTTGGGATTTCTTTGTATTTGAAATGTCTATTTTAACTTGAATATATTATTATTTATAATATTGTAAATAAATTATTTTTCTAAATAAATATGTAAATTTTAATAATATTTTTTATCTCAAAATATAGATAATAAAACCAATTATAGGGATTTGATTCAATTTAAATTAAATTAAATGAAAAATTAAATAAAAGTATTTATTTTGAAAAAATAAACCTAATTATTATATGCATTCTTTATAATTGTATTTTATTTATCTTTTTGAAATCATTCTCTTTTTTAATAATTTTTGAAAATCATAAATTTTTTAATCATTTTAATATATACAAAATAATTTAATAACTTTTAATCATAAATTTAAATATTTTTGTTTAAGTTATTCAAAAAATGTCTATTTTCACTTTTCTAATTATTGATAGTGTAGTCACATAAATCTGTCCATTTTAATTAAATGAATATTTCGTATTTATTTGATTAAAAATCCACTAGCCACCAATTAATTAAATTAATATTTAATTAATTTATCCCCAAACATTCTTCTATTAATTAAATAAATTATTCAATTTATTTTAATTAATTCATTAAACCAAATACAAATCAATTAAATAAATAAAATCAATTTATTTAATTAAATCCCCCTTTTCCTCTTTTAAACAAATTAAATAAAACATTTATTTAAATCATTATCCCCACCCCACTTGCATTTTCCTACAAATGCAACTTGCACACATTTATTGAAATAAATGAATTTTTATTTTAAATAAAATCCTATTTTCTCTCACCCACCAAATCCACTTGCAAAATCTAATCCCCTTCTAGATTCTTCTAACCCCTTCCTAATTAGCCTAATCCATCCCCTAAATATTGTCACATTCATAAGCAAAATGGAGTCACTTCTCAAATGGCCCAAAGTCTTGGATAACCATTGAAGGTTTTCAACCTTCAACCACCAAAAACCCCAAAGTCTTTGAAAACCATTAAAGGCTTCCAACTTTCAACCACTTAATCCCCAAAGTCTCCAATAACCATTAATGGTTAACTCAAACCCTCCCACATGGTTAAAACATTTGTTTTGACTCAACCTCTACTCAACCCAAGGGTCTCATCAGGTCATTAATGCTTTGACCATGATTATCTCTTAATCATTTGCACAAAGGTTTATCCTTGGATTAACTCCTAATCCAGTGGGTAATCTTAATTTAGACTTGACTCTTAGCCTTTAGATAACCATGAGGTCTTCTCAGGCCTTTAATGCCTCCAACCTCTTCTCTCAACCCAATCCTGTGTTGACACTTGTCACTATTTTATTGGTGCAAATTGTGCACATGGATCTCCAACTTTCAAGCTTGACCCTTGATTAAACCTTTCAATCCTGGCCATCCATTGCTCCATTTTTCCTATAAATAGAGCCCATTCCTTCATAATCCAGATCCTGAAAACTTGTAAGCATTTAGACTATAGACATTTTAGAGAGCATTTAGCATAGCATAACTAAATCTTGTCTTTTTGGTTAAAATATATCATTTTAGCATTAAAAATAGCTTTTCATTTCATGTTTGGAGCTATACTACAATCTCAATCCTCCATAAGCATCCATAGTGCAAAAAGCTGCTGAGAGCTACACTATTTTGGAACTTGGAGAGGAGAGGAACAAGGGAGAAGGAGCTAATATCATGCTAAGAGATAGTTGGAGATGTCTCATTGTCTTTACTTCTTTAGTTAAATTCATTAGCATGTTTTTAGTGTCTCTCTTGGAATGCCTTCATATGTTTTAGTTTTTGATTGACTAACGCTAATACTTTGTGTGTTTTTGTGTTGTTTGATCTTAGACTAAAACCATTGTGCCATTTAGGAGGGCGTCATTTGGTGAACCCGACGTGAATCGAACACGCAACCTTCTGATATTTTTTTGTTACCTAACATGTTTGAATGTTGAACTTGACACACAGGTCGCGCTTTGGCGCTTTTGTCGCGTTTTAGCGCTATTGTTTTTTGTCTTTTAGCGCTTTTGTCTCGTTTTAGCGCTATTGTTTTTTTGTCTTTTAGCGCTTTTGTTCTTACAATAGCGCTATTGTCAAAGAATTAGCGCTTTTGTCAATATTTTGGCGCTTTTGTTTATTAATTAGCGCTTTTGTATTTATATTAGCGCTTTTGTATTGTTGTAAAAATCTTTTATTTTAGCGCTTTTGTAATATTCTAGCGCGTTTGTGTTAAAGTAGCGCTTCTATTTTCACACAGACTAGCGCTATTGTAACAGAACGTTGTAAAAAAAAGCCTTGTAATTGATAAAATTATTTTTCTTAGGTAAGTGACATTTCCTCTTCTCTTTTCTCTTTCTTATACTTTAAGTTATATTCCATATATACTTTCAGGATGTTTGAGAGGGGTTTCAGACCTCTAGGAGTTGTAATGCAAAATCTAGTTTTTGGAAGATCCTCCAAATTTCAGACTTAGTCAAATTTCAGGGCATTTCAGAATCAGGATTTGTAAAATTTGTAACCGAAAAATTGAGTATCTTAGGCTTGTGGAAGCCCCCCTTGAACATCGATTTTTACTAACTTGTTTTTGTTCATACAGGTTAACAACCCAACATAAAAATCACAAAATTTTCATTTAGTGCTTAAAAAGAACTTAAAACTACAAAACAAAAAAAACAAAAAAGAAGTTTCATTGTTTTCTAGTTAGGACTCATCTTTATTTTTGGTGCTTAAAATCAACAACACAAATTTGATTTCATTGCATCAATTGGGACTTAAAAAGCACAATCCACACTTCAAATTTTGGTGCAAATAAAATACACAATCCACTTGTTTTGATTTTTGCAAGCGATTTTTACTTCATGCAAACGTGTTTTCCATTAAGTTGACCAGGATTTCAAATTCTAGATTACAAAACACATTGCCTTTGAAGTTAAAACGAACACCATGGCTGTTGGAGCAACATCTCCAAATAGTTAGATCATCTTTGCAAATGTTGGATTAAAAGGAACAAGTGAATTTCGTGTTTGGCACGCTTGTGCACAAAAGTCAGTCGAGTGGACCTACTTCTAACACACACTATCCTCTCCCTTGGCTCTCGTGGTCCTAGGTGCAAGAGAAAAGTGTTAGTAACACTCACATTTTATCTTTTTAAGAGAGGCCTGCCAAGGGATCGATACTCTTGGGAACGACCTCGAGCGGTAAATCCTTCGAGCCGCTATAGAAATCAGGTGAGAGCGAAAGCTGTAGCCTTGGGTATAGCTGTTCCTACAGTGTAATTGGCCGAAAGGACAAATGGGCCCCACCACCAGTTACAAGGCTCTTAAGTGAGTCACTGCAGAATGAACTTATGTCCAAAAACATCGAACATGACTAAACACCTTTAAGTAGTAGCCCACCTGTTCTATTGATTGAGGATATTTGAGGTATAATTTAGTGCAAGAGCATAGAAGGTTTTGCTCCCAAGATACTCACCATACATATTTCCTTGAGTAGAAACATAGCTTTTTGAAAAGTCACTTGTGGCTTGATAAAAGTGGTGACTCCCCCATCATAGGGATCATCTATTTGTTATGCTCGTGCAAGACTTAGTATATCACATCCTTACCTGCCACGGCGGGATTCATAAGGTATGTAGTACCAAAGTCGAAGAAATATCAAGATGTGGGCTAAATTTATCACAACTAGCCATTTGACCTTAGGGATAAAAAGTGTTTGAAGTGTGTTCGTTTTAAAGACCAAGTGCAAATTGAGCCGACTTCAGGCTTTGGAAATACATCTTAAAATACATCTAAAAGAAGGGTCAAAAACAAGTCCAAGGATTGGGTTGATCTAGACCCATACTCATTTGTGCCTTTGAGGCAACATTCTTATGTTTGTGTGCTTGCTTTGTTTTCTTGTCAAGGAAAAATCAGAAAATCAATCCCAAAAACATAGTATTCATCCAACATTTCTCAAAAACAAACAAAAATACCAAAAACAAAGTGCAAACAACAAAGAGACAAATTTTATGACCATTCTTCACATCTTGCGAAAGAAGAAGTGTCATCAGAATATCAACTTGAAAAGGAGACCATTAAGCTCAAAGGCTTTGATCAAAAGGAGGAACTTCTTCTATCTCAATAGACAAATCTTTGTCTCACATAGAGTCTTTCTACATCGCATGCGTCTATACCTTCAAGGTAAAACAAACGAGTTTGATTCAGAATCATTGAATCGTAGAGCTTTTATGCAATATAGAGCTCTGAGTTATCACAAAAATCAAGGAGGAAAGATTAATCCCAATTTCTTCCCAAACATCTGTATCACCTACAACACAGCTCGAGAAGTGCCACCAACGCCTGAAAGGGAAGAGGTAGAGTTTGTTCCATTTGTAACACAAAGTTTTTATTGAAGTTGAAAACAAAACATCCATCATCTTACTCATACATTATCATTTCATCATCAATCCATCCCAACTCTCAAAACATTAAGAGGTTCTTGTCCCAAGATTCCTTTTTAGATATTGCTTGAAATCAAACACATCACACCACTTTTTAGATTGTTTCTAAATCTAGGATAAGCTCATCCTAAGAGACACATCTACGCAGGTTAAAACTAGTTCATGAGTGAATCCTCTCATTGCTAGGTAGTTACATCTGTAACACATCTCAGATTTCTCTACACCTTATCAAATCCAAACTCCTCAAAACAAACAAGCAATTCAAAGAAGGAATTTCGGTTACATCTACCTTAGAGTGCTAGAGATCTACATACAACACAATCCACCAACCATCAATCTTTCATTTCATCACCAACTCATCATCATCTTCAATCAACTTCAAAACAAACTTGCAAACAAAATGGCTCAAACCCGATCACGATCAAGGCAACAAGAAATAGAAATTGAGGAAGAAGAGGACAACCTCAATGAATTTCAAGAAGCACTTGGCGGAAATGGGAATGATGAAAACCCAGGTACACCCACTCCTTCAACAATCGAAAGGGTTCAGCATAATCCTCATTTTAACAGATTATTTGATGAAATACTAAGGAGCAACGCAGATGCTCACTTCTTAAGACTCGCTCAAGAAGGAGCCAAACTCCCCTCTGACTTTGATCTTGCCCAATTAAGACAAGCATCAGAAAGACAAAGTCGCCATGAGGAAGAAAGGCGTAGAGATCCCATCAGATATAACATCCCTCGAGGTAACCCACCACCTCCTCCTCCTAATGAAATGGAGATGTTGCGGCAACAAGTCGAGAATCTCGCCCAACAACTTCATAGTGGTGTCAAGATTAACCAATTTTCACTCAACGACATCTGTCCCTATCCATTTGATAGGAATCTTTATATGCCACCCTTTCCACGCGGGTTCGAAACACCAAAATTCGAAAAATATAGAGGAAAGGGAGATCCCCGCGATCATGTCCGAGAATTTCATTCCGCTTGTCTCGAAGTCGCATATGAAGACACATACTTAATGCGCCTTTTTCCCCAAAGCTTGGGAGGAACAACCACATCATGGTTTTCCCGACTACCAGGTGGCATTAGAACATTTGAGGAACTCATCCAGAAGTTCCTATCTCATTACTCTTATAACATTGAACGCGACATCACCATGGCTGATCTATGCAACACCAAACAAAAACCAGGTGAACTATTCTCAGTATTCCTGCAACGATGGTGCCAAATGTCTAGCAGACGTTCTCTTCAGTTACCTGAATGAGAACTAGTGGAAATTTTCATTTCCAACTTAAACGAAGAAATGGAATTTCACCTGGATGTCAAAGACAAAGACTCTTTTAACGATATGATCACCAAGGGTATAAAATGTGAAAGAGAACTCATCAAAAAAGGACTCATCAAAATCTTTAATGAACCCAAAGATGGTCCTCGCCCGCGCTTCAATAGCGATAAACCGAACTTCTGGAACAAAAATAAGAATATCGTCAACGATGGGGTTGTGGATGCTCGGACTATCCAAAATACACAAACTGTGGTTCGGTTTGCAGGACAAAATCCTCCACCTCAGAATAACACAAATGTTCCTTCCAATCAAGGTCACATCACGTCTCATGATGAACCAAGACCTCGTCAGCAAAAACAAAAATGAACATACACTCCCTTAGGGGAACCCATTGAAACAGTGTTGCGACAACTCCTCTCTCAAAATTTGGTCACTCTACCTAAGCTATCAAACTATGAGCCTCAAGTCAAACCAGCATGGTGGAGAGATACTGAACACTGTGAATTCCATCAAGGAAGAGGACACAAGACAAGTAATTGTCACCGATTGAAAGATCTCATTCAGGATCTTATTGATCGAGGAGAAATTGAAGTTGAAGGACATGACCCAAAAACAACCAATAATGATCATCAGATGTTCAAGAATCCACTTCCATCACAAGATCAAAGGGGTCCTTCCACTTCTAGGCGAGGCACTGATACCACTGATTATACGCAGGCTGCGTATAATTATACTGTAAATCACCTGTATGATGCCAGTGAACAAATTGCAACCATAACCTTCAAAAATCCCACCTCAAATTACAATGTTGTTACACGTCGTGGCAAGGTCACCATCAAGGCAGCTCCACAAGGCACCACCTCCATCCCAAAGCAGTACAATCTTGTGGAACAATTAGACAAAACGCCTGCGCTTATATCCATTTTAGAGCTATTGCGCCTATCGCCATCTCATAAAACAATCTTGGATCAAGCACTCCAAGAGGCGTCAGTCCCTGCAAACTTGAATACGGACCAGTTTCAAGCCATGGTTGGAAATCTAAAGTCATCACTTTGTCTCACTTTTTCTGAAAGTGACAACTCTTCTTTCCAACAACCTCATAATGCTTCACTCCACATCGAAGGCTTTGTCAACCAACACAAGATCAAGCGAGTCTTGATTGATAATGGAGCAGGCCTAAACATTTGTACACTACAGTTGGTCACAGCATTGGGATATGCAATAGAATCAGTGGATCCTTGCAAGAAGATCACCATCAAGGCCTATGATGATGCAGAGCGTTCATCCAAAGGAGCTGTGGTACTACCAATCCGAGTGGGTCCTGTGGTAAAGCATATCATTTGTCAGGTTCTGGACCTTCCTCTGCCATATAATCTATTATTAGGGAGACCTTGGATACATGCCATGCAAGCTGTGCCATCTACCTACCATCAATGTATCAAGTTCCCACATAATGGTGCAGAGATCACAATCCTGGGCGATGCAAATCCCTTTGCATTTTGCCATAATATCAGCCATCAACCAGAGATTACTGTTCCTAATAATAGGGAAGCCATTTCCTCCACATCATATGAAAGTCCCGCCTCTCTTGCCAGTTCAAACACTCCTATACCCAAGCAAGAAAAGCTTAAGATGAAAGTCGCAGAGGAAGGTCCTGGAGAATACAACTTGAGTCAGCTCTTTTGTGTGGGACAAATGCCCACTTCTCCTAGAACACATGGTAAGCCACAACAGTTACTCCAGCAACCACTAATCACGCCTGCATGTGCCTTAACGCCTTTCATCCTTGGAAAGAGTCAAGAGGAAGAAACACAAGATGAGGACCTAGCGGAATGGATCTATAAAGATCCCATCACCACTGACAAACCGCAAGTTACACTTCCTACAGAACAGTATGGCAAAGGTCTCCTTATTATGCAAAGAATGGGATATGATGGTCAGAGTGCTTTGGGATACTACAAACAAGGACGACATGAACCTCTGCTACCGGAATTCAAGCCCAAAGGTAATACAGGCCTAGGCTTTGAAAAAGAAGTCCTTCCTAAACTCAGATTCAAAGGTAAACCCAGCAAACCATTTTGCCCACCTACTGCAAAGAGGACACCTTTCATAATCAAAGCACCATCAAGCACTATCCCCACTGCCCCATCGAGGCTCACAACTCCACCATCTACAATACCAATCATCCCACCAATCAAACCAGTAATCCCATTCGCAACAGCCATTACATCCATAGTACCATTAGCAGCAGCAACTGTATCAGAACCCGCAGCAGCATCTATGGCACCAGCCATTCCAACAGAAGCCACTAAATCAACACTGCCGATACTTCCAGTAACAAATCCTTTAATCCCCATCACAGTTCCTGCAGCACCGATCACTACAAAGGTACATAAACCAATCACACCTACCGTATTTAACTCCAAAAACATCCCAGTATGGTATAGCAATCGGATGCTGGAGAGTGATTCAGAGACCGACTCACATGAGTGGGAATTCGATTCAGTGCAACTTAACACTTCAGATGAGGAAGACACATCACCACCTCCACCCCGCAAAGACATCCCTGTTTACGGAGAAGCACAGATAAAGACCACTTGGGTACCTGAGCTGGAAACATCTTCCACAGACCCTACGTTTCATCCTACGCCTGATTCCGACAGGGAGAGTACCATCAACGACCTTCACCACACTGTCTTAACCCTCATTGATACCTCTAACGAACTTAATCTAATCGATGAAGTAATGCCCATTATCCACCCTGAACTCATCGAATGGAACCAATCAAATCCTCCATGTCTTGACCTCTTCCAGAACGATGAGGCTATCATTGACTTTTTGGAATTAAGGGATAATCTACCAAACGGGGATCACAAAGCTGGATTCGCCATTGAACTTAATAGCGCAGCATACTTCGGGGCGGATGCCAAACCTTTCAGCTGCAAAAATATAACATTAAAACATGGATCTTCCAGTGAAAACCACACTGTGGCACTGTTTGATCCGACAACAGTAAAAAGAAAGAGCGTATCCAACGGTGAAAACCTCTCTGAGGCGCCTAAGGATGAAGGGTTTGACATTCTCCCTGCTAGTACACAACAAGAACGATCCACGATTCTTATCAAGGAAACCAATGAATACAATGTGGGGACTCCTGAAAATCCTCATATCATACATCTGGCATCTCTTCTCACTCGAGCAGAACAGCCTAAGTTTATCGAGTTCTTCCAGAAGCGTCAGATCAACTTTGCATGGTCATATGCAGACATGCCTGGGCTTGATCCTGATTTAGTCATGCATCATCTCACAGTAGAAAAAGGAGCCAAACCTGTCAAGCAGAAGCTTCGTAAGATGCATCCTCAGATTGTCGTGCTAGTCAAAACAGAACTCAAGAAACTCCTGGATGTTGGTTTCATTAGACCAATTGATTATGCAGAATGGATCTCCAACATTGTGCCAGTTGGCAAACCAAAAGGGGGCATCCGCATTTGTACCGACTTCAGAGATCTAAATAAGGCTTGTCCTAAGGATGACTTTCCCCTACCAAATATCGACATCATAGTGGATCTAACAGCAGGACATGCGATGCTTTCACTCATGGATGGCTTTTCCGGCTACAATCAGATAAAGATCGCACCCGAAGATCAACATAAGACAACCTTCACATGTCCATGGGGCACATACTGCTGGACTGTAATGCCTTTTGGTCTAAAGAATGCAAGAGCGACCTATCAAAGAGCAATGACCACCATCTTCCATGACATGATGCATACTATGATGGAAGATTATGTGGATGACTTACTAGCAAAATCACTTACTAGAGGACATCTCCACATCTTAGATCAAATCTTTGATAGACTGGAACAATATCATGTTCGACTCAACCCAAAGAAATGTGTCTTTGGAGTGACCTCCGGGAAGCTTCTAGGATACATTGTCTCAAGCAAAGGCATTGAGGTCGATCCAGCAAAGGTTAAGGCAATAATGGATATGCCACCTCCAAAGAATATCAGTCAGCTAAGGACATTACAAGGGCGACTTCAATCCATCCGAAGATTCATTGCACAATTGGCTGATAAGTGTCACCCATTCACACACTTGCTACACAAGAACATCCACTTCCAATGGGATGACAGATGCCAGCAAGCATTTCAGGCACTTAAAGACTATCTCATGAATCCACCATTGTTGATGCCACCAGATCCAAGTAGACCGTTGTTACTTTATATCTCAGCGACAAGTACAGCATTAGGTGTATTACTGGCACAACATAATGCAGAAGGTAAAGAGTGTGCTGTATACTACATCTCTCGCACACTGGTTGGCTATGAACTCAATTACACACCTATTGAGCGAGCTTGCCTAGCAGTAATCTTAGCAGCCACAAAATTGAGGCACTATCTGTTGACACACAAGGTGCAACTCATTGCAAAGATTGATCCACTCAAGTACTTACTCAGCAAAGCAGCATTGACAGGTCGCTTGGCCAAATGGGTGATGATTCTAAGTGAATTTGACATCGAGTATGTGGACCGTAAAGCTATCAAAGGTCAGGTTATTGCAGATCAGTTGGTCGATGCACCACTCATAGGCGATCATCCTCTCATTTCCAATTTTCCAGATGAAGAGATATTCATGATCACAGAAGCACAGCCATGGAAACTATATTTTGATGGTTCATACACTAGGCATGGCTCGGGGGCAGGCATTCTATTTATCACACCTCAAGGTGATAGCATCCCGAAGTCTTACAGGCTCACATTTCCATGCACAAACAACATAGCAGAGTATGAGGCTTTGATCACAGGACTCAGGCTAGCCATACAATGGAAATTAAAAGAACTACAAGTATATGGCGACTCCCAACTGGTCATTCGACAAGCAACAGATGAGTATCAGACCAAGGATGATAAACTCATGCCATACAAACAAATGGTGGATAGTCTAAAGACATCATTCACTACTATCACTTTTGAGCAGATACCAAGAGATCAGAATCGAGCTGCTGACGCCATGGCTACCATCGCATCTCTACTAGATCTTCCACAGAATTCAACACGCTACGAGTTCTTGGTAGAACAGCTTTGGATCCCCGCTTATGATATCCCTGAATCCGAAATGATATGTCGCCTTGTTGGTTCTGAATCCCCATGGTACAGTGAGTTCTACACCTATCTCCGTGATCACACCCTTCCTCCCAACCAATCGAATAACCAACGAAAAACCTTCATTCGCCAAACTGCTCGATATACCATTATTGCCGAAACCCTATACCGACGCGGTCTTGATGGTACTCTCCTTCGATGTCTGGAACAGGATGAGATAACAAAGGTTTTGGAAGAGGTACATGAAGGAATTTGTGGGACTCACTCAAGTGGTCCATCACTAGCCAAGAAGATCATGCGAGCTGGATACTATTGGCCATCTATGGAAAAGGATTCCTACTACTTTGTCAGGAAATGCAAGAAATGTCAAGTTCACGGTGACCTGATACATGCACCAGCACAGGAATTGCAACCAATCACAACACCATGGCCTTTTTGTCAATGGGGCCTTGACCTTGTGGGTAAGATTCATTCATCTTCATCCAATGGCCATAAATTCATTATTACCGCCACCGAATATTTCACAAAGTGGATCGAAGCTGTTCCACTTACCCAAGTCACCGGCACGCAGATTGCCTCATTCATCCTCAACTACATCATCTGTCGGTATGGTGTACCCATGTCCATCATCACAGATAACGGTCTTCCTTTCAAAAATCAGGATGTCCGTGAGCTTTGTGAGAAATTTCATATCCAACACCGCTTTTCCACCCCCTATTACCCACAAGGCAATGGTTAGGCTGAAGCATCCAATAAAAACATATTGAGGATCCTAAAGAAGACAGTTAATGATGTCGGTCGTGATTGGCATGTTCAACTAAATCCAGCGTTATGGGCATATCGAACTAGTATTCGAACCCCTACAGGTGCAACTCCTTATTCATTGGTCTATGGTGCTGAAGCTATCTTACCCATTGAGGTCGAGATACCATCCTTACGGGTTTCCTTGCACAATCTCATCGATGATGAAGCCTACAGAGTATCCCGTCTTCAGGACTTAGAATTACTTGATGAGAAGCGACAAGCTGCATACAATCATCTCAAAGCCTATCAGCAGCGCATGAGCAGAAGCTACAATCACCGAGTTAGATCTCGTACATTTGAGGTAGGTGATCTTGTTCTTCGAGAGAATCCTCGCAACCAACCAAACAGAGAACATCAAGGCAAGTTTGAATCAAATTGGCTCGGCCCATATGTTGTCACTGTTGTATTCGGGTCCGGGGCATATCAGTTGGCTACATCAGAAGGAGAACCGCTCGCAGATCCAATCAATAGCATGCACCTCAAACGGTTTTATACCTAAGGTGTACAGAGCATCAGGCTCCCCTACATATCAGAAAAATACCAAAAACATTCAGAAAATATCCTGAAGAAAATACAAAAACATTCAAAAATGTCCTGAAGAAAATACAAAAACATTCAAATAAGTAAAGAAAAATCATGCATCCAAACAGTGAACAAACACTCCGGTGGCACCTTGGGTAAGTACGATGGTGAAAACCTGGCAAACAGGCGCCACTCGTAAAGGCAATGGCTCCAGTATCTTTCAGGCTCGTTGCGATCACATTCATACATACATACATCCATCCATCTAACCATGGCTTGTTATTCATCTGTCATTAAGAAAGTACTCCATGCGTCTAGCATCCCACCTTTTCATAGTCAGGTCTAAAAACTGGGGGCAATACCCTTAACCTATTGATGGAAGTGGATTCTACATTGTCTTATGTGTCATTACGCTCTTCATTCAGGCAATCATCAAAAATATCAAAAACATTCAAAAAAAAAATTGTCCCAGAAAATATCAAAAACATTCAAAAACAATACAAAATCCAAAAACATTCAAAAATGTTTCACAAAATCCAAAAACATCGGAAAAACCATCGAAAAACACCCAAAAACATGACAACACCTTGTACATATTCATTCAAGCAGATACCAAACAAGCATTAACACAGTACTCACACAATGACCACTTACCAATCAAACCAAAACAATCGACATCAACAAATCCAAAACTGTCTTTAAAACAAGGATGCATCCTTCCTTACCAAAACAAAGACAAGATGACATTTTCTTTGACAAGAAAATTCTGTTAAGCTATCAAATGCTTGGTTGATTTGTGAGTACAATCGTTTGTTTATCAGTATCGGGATCTTTCAGCATTGTTTTATATCGTTTGCGCATTATTTCCGATGAAGTTCTGGGGCATGTACTAATGGTGTCTACGTGGGATGTTCACTAAGCTACGTGATCATAGACAAAAATGCAGTCATAGATCACTACGGCTTGCTGACTACAGCGTATATCTCAGCCATATGGACATGAACCATTACCAAGGATCCTTATTCTTTATTCTTTATGTATATATACTATTTGGTTGCAGGTACAATGCTCATTCTTTGATTCCTCTTCCTCCAAATTGGATAAAGGTTTTATTTTCTTAGTACGGTATGTACTTGTCTCAGGATCTGATCAGCCTAAGATCAAGGAGGACGATCCAAGTCATGCACGAAAGGAGATAATCCTTGTCTGTTCCGCAAGCAATACTCTGGTCGACTTGACCCTTATATCAAGTCGTTTGTATTAACTTGCTATATTAAAATCCATGAAAGAAATACTCAGGTCATCTTGAATTATTGTGTCAAGATGCTTGTATTCTCTTCCAACATTTTAAAGCTCAATGATGAAAAAAGAGCACTATGGATCGTCATTTCACCTCATCTGTTTATATATTGCATTCCGTTGCATATCACCCATCCATTCATTCATATGTAGCATTTACATGCAAAAATACCTAAAAGCTGGTCTTGGATACAAATCACGACCGAGTATTCTGATACATCATCAATGCATCATGCAAAGTCTTACAAGATCTTGCATTCTTCATGATCATATCATCATTACATTTAGGTGCATCTTGCATTACGTCCATTCATGACATTTTTTTTTTTTTCAAACTTAAACATTGCATATAGTTCATTGTTGACATTTAGTTTTCATTAAAATCATTTGCATCATTGCATCAATCATAAATAATTAAATCCATTCATGGGATTCAATTGTCTTTGATTGTACTAAATCATTTAATAAACATTCATTTCATATTAATTATCCATTATCATTTTATTGTCTTCATTTATCATCTGCATACATTTCTTTATAGTTAAAAGGTGCATTCATTCATTACTAAGTATCTTATTATGCTCATCGTAAGCTTCGTTCACCTTGCATTCATTATCATTACATTAAGGTGCAGATATTATACCCATTAGTTATTGTATCATCCCATTATCATTTGTACTTACAAACATATTTAACGCATTTTTCATAAGACCATTTGTTTACAAAACATTGGTTCATACCATTTCATATATCCATTCTACGTATGCATGCATTTAAAACACATTATCATATAAACACTTGTACTTTACATTTGTTTATCCATCTGCGTTCATTTAGGCATCATCATATAAACATTTGTACTTTACATTTTGTTTCTCCATATTACATTCATCTAAAACACATCTAGATGCATAGTCATACATAACATCATTCATTCAAACATCGTCACATAAATCATCTTATCATTGCATAGCAATAGGAAACACTATAAATCCTGTTCATAAATCATCATAAGCATACATCATCATCATGGCATTCCGTACATAAAGCATTACATCACAAATCAAATACATCATACACATATAAACCTGCATTCATATGTCAGTATACAACATCATAAATCATCATAAAAACATGCATAAAAGAAACATCTCATCAAATGCATACATGTACACATATCCATCTAAGAAATAAATCATCATCATGCATACACATCCATACATCATCACATGCATATCATCACAAATATGGGATCTCCTCATATATATCAACTCATATATCAGAGTACAATGAAGTCTACAAAATTGGCTACCAAGAGCCATCCAAGATACAGTCCAAAAATAGACAATGATACAATACATGTATGCAAAAATGCTCTCTCAAATGCCGCTCTGGCCAGATGCTATACCAGCACCACCCCTACCTGCTCCACCACTGGTACCGGCACCACCTGATCCATCTCTCCGTGGAGGCCTCATCGAACCCCCACTCCCTCCTGCATCTCCTGATCTATCCCGCCTCAAAGGACCCATCACTCCCCCACTACTCTGCATCCTCTGTGATCGCTCGGATCTCGACTGTCGCATCTGGGTATAACTGAGAGCTCGCTGACTGAATGGCACCACCTGCTCATATAACCCTCGCCAGTACTCTATCTCAGCCTGTGCTCGCCCAAACTGCCTCATAGTCTCCCCTGACGGACCCTGTGCCCCTGCTCGGACTCTCTCCTGCAGCTCCGCCAATCTCTCCACTGCCGTATCTCTCTCCCGCAGCACCATTGTCAGCTCTGCCTCACGTGCAAATAGCTGCACATCTCTAGCTGCTACCTCCACCTCTAATCTCTCTACCCGGGTCTGCAAATAACCTATCATATGCTCCCGCAGATCCCCAATAGCTCCCTCCCCCATATCCATGGCTGCTGCACCTGTATCACCCCCACCACTAGGTCCCTCCCCTGCACCTGTATCCATCGGGATCTCTCTCTCCATCCCCCTCCCACTCAGCTGCACTCCTCCCTGCATCAAAGGTCCCTGTGATATCTGCAGAGGTAGTCCACCTCTCCCTCTCCGCTGCCTCGGCATCCCCAAAACTCCTCCAACTCCTCCTCCATCTCCACCTCCATCTCCTCCGCCACCTCCTCCGCCACCTCCATCTCCACCTCCTCCTCCTCCTCCTCCTCCTCAACCTCCTGCTCTCCGTCCTCGTCCCCGTCCCCTCTCATCCTCAAACGCTGGGATCGGCTCAGCTGGGTCTGATATCCGTCGGATCGGGTGCGCCGCACGATACTGTGTATACTCTGCTGTCACACCTGCATCCACGACCCTTGATCGTAAGTCCCATGGCCTCGCCTGCAGTGTCCAGAACTCTGCCAGTGCCTGATCATACGGTAGCACTGGACCCCATGCATACCGCTCTCGAATCACTCGTGCATACTCCCCTGATCCGCTAGGCAGTCCCTGCTGCCGTCCAAACTGCCTCATCACCCGTCCTGGCACTTGTCTCTCCACATGATAAGAGGTCCTCCCAATGAGGAATCGGGTCATGAAGCAATATGGTAGTGCCTCTGCATCATCCTCCCATGGCTCACACTCTAAGTATGGCCGCCAGATCACTGCATCTAGGTCATCCAATGCCCGCCGCCACCACTCTAACTTCCCCAAGTGGGGCTGACTCATCATGCCACTATACATAAACATGTATGGCTGGTCCACGGCTCGAAATCTGAGACTCACCGGTCAAGTCACTGGTAAGTGCTCCCATGCCCACACATGTAACAACGTCATGCCCACTGCTAAAGAGCCTTTCCCCCGGTACACTACCTCGTGTAGCTCCTGATACATGTGCGTTAACACGCACGACCCCCAGGCATATCGGGTCCCCTCAGTCACCATCATCTCTATCACCTATCCCACCGCCAATCCATGTGACCGCCTGTCGGGACACAGAAGTCCTTCGACGATCCCTGACAATACTGCTGGAAGGGGCTCATATAGTGCCGCTATATCCTCCCATGCGATCGAGCCATCATCGATGTATACATCCTCATCAAATATCCGCTGACAAGACACCGTCCCCCAGGATCTATCATATGTCACCAGCTGCCCCCGAATCGGAATCCAAAGGATACGCCACACGTCCTCTAAAGTCACAGTCATCTCTCCCTGAGCTAGATGGAACGTGCACGTCTCACTGTGCCATCGCTCTGCCAATGCTGTGATCAGGCCGTGATTCATTCGAATCATGGGCATATGCATCACCTCGTACAGACCAGTAGCTGCAATACAGTCTATCTCTATCTGTGTCAACCGATCTCGCAATCCCTGTGTCGCGGGGTGGTGCTCGCGTAATTGCAACATGCGCAGATCCTCCTGCACATAGACATTCATCCAACCACCATCAGTTGTTTTGTTATCAAACTTTCTTAAGTTTAAACCTAGACTATCATCAGATACTTTGATCAAGTATCTTCGGGTCTCAACAGGTAAGCAATCATGGCCGCCTAGACTTCAACAGGCATTTATCCTAACAAATGACCTAAGTCTCATCGGGCTGCTATGGTTCAAAACAACTCCCACTTCACCTCGCCATCCATCAATCGTTCGACATCAAGAGATTTATTTTGTCCAAAACTGGGGCATCTCGTTATCCTAAGGCAAAAGCGCTATTTTATCTACAAAAGCACTAGTTATATACAATAGCGCTACATCAACATCAATAGCGCTCAAACCTCTCTGCAATAGCGCTAAAAAACCAAAAGTGCTAAAAACGCTATACAATAGCGCTATTAAGGGCCAATAGCGCTCAATTAGCCCTGCGATAGCGCTAATTTGTCAAAAGCGCTCAAACTTGTATGCACTAGCGCTATTTCATGTAAAAGCGCTCAAACTAGCCTCCAAAAGCACTATTGCGGTGCAATAGCGCTAATTCATGGAGCAAAAGTGCTAAAACCATAGTTCCAGCGCTCTTGCTCCGACTTGACTTGGACTCAGCTAAAAACATATTAAAAATGCATGAAAAGAAAGTTTTTGAATTTGCGTACCGCTGGTCCATAGTCGGCTGGGTGCTGGAATCGTCGCACTCGCTCAACTCGGTGCTCGGTAATCAGAAACGACATCGTAGCTCCTCCTTGCTCCTCCAAATGTCACTGTCAGAGCTCTCGTTTTCAACTGGTCACGGTCACAAATGATCCTATTTTTCACCCCTTTCACCCCATTTATACCCCCCCGCTGTCACCGTAACTTCGCCCTGCTCATCGCCGTGGTCCCCGTGAACTTCTCGAGCCTCCCATTTCTCCCTGTTTCCCCCGATTTCTTCTATTTTTCACCAGTATACCTAACTTCTTCTCTTCTATCACCCTGCCAATTTTCATTCTTTTTCGAGAGATCGCCCGATTTTTCGAAATTTTTCGGCCCATCTCTCGAGGGGGCATACCACTCATTAAATTTACATTTTATGGGGCATTTCTTCACACCTATTTTTCTTTCTTTGAAACGATGCGATAAACTGCACCGTCTCAAAGAGGGGCAAATGTAGTCACATAAATCTGTCCATTTTAATTAAATGAATATTTCGTATTTATTTGATTAAAAATCCACTAGCCACCAATTAATTAAATTAATATTTAATTAATTTATCCCCAAACATTCTTCTATTAATTAAATAAATTATTCAATTTATTTTAATTAATTCATTAAACCAAATACAAATCAATTAAATAAATAAAATCAATTTATTTAATTAAATCCCCCTTTTCCTCTTTTAAACAAATTAAATAAAACATTTATTTAAATCATTATCCCCACCCCACTTGCATTTTCCTACAAATGCAACTTGCACACATTTATTGAAATAAATGAATTTTTATTTTAAATAAAATCCTATTTTCTCTCACCCACCAAATCCACTTGCAAAATCTAATCCCCTTCTAGATTCTTCTAACCCCTTCCTAATTAGCCTAATCCATCCCCTAAATATTGTCACATTCATAAGCAAAATGGAGTCACTTCTCAAATGGCCCAAAGTCTTGGATAACCATTGAAGGTTTTCAACCTTCAACCACCAAAAACCCCAAAGTCTTTGAAAACCATTAAAGGCTTCCAACTTTCAACCACTTAATCCCCAAAGTCTCCAATAACCATTAATGGTTAACTCAAACCCTCCCACATGGTTAAAACATTTGTTTTGACTCAACCTCTACTCAACCCAAGGGTCTCATCAGGTCATTAATGCTTTGACCATGATTATCTCTTAATCATTTGCACAAAAGTTTATCCTTGGATTAACTCCTAATCCAGTGGGTAATCTTAATTTAGACTTGACCCTTAGCCTTTAGATAACCATGAGGTCTTCTCAGGCCTTTAATGCCTCCAACCTCTTCTCTCAACCCAATCCTGTGTTGACACTTGTCACTATTTTATTGGTGCAAATTGTGCACATGGATCTCCAACTTTCAAGCTTGACCCTTGATTAAACCTTTCAATCCTAGCCATCCATTGCTCCATTTTTCCTATAAATAGAGCCCATTCCTTCATAATCCAGATCCTGAAAACTTGTAAGCATTTAGACTATAGACATTTTAGAGAGCATTTAGCATAGCATAACTAAATCTTGTCTTTTTGGTTAAAATATATCATTTTAGCATTAAAAATAGCTTTTCATTTCATGTTTGGAGCTATACTACAATCTCAATCCTCCATAAGCATCCATAGTGCAAAAAGCTGCTGAGAGCTACACTATTTTGGAACTTGGAGAGAAGAGGAACAAGGGAGAAGGAGCTAATATCATGCTAAGAGATAGTTGGAGATGTCTCATTGTCTTTACTTCTTTAGTTAAATTCATTAGCATGTTTTTAGTGTCTCTCTTGGAATGCCTTCATATGTTTTAGTTTTTGATTGACTAACGCTAATACTTTGTGTGTTTTTGTGTTGTTTGATCTTAGACTAAAACCATTGTGCCATTTAGGAGGGCATCAGATAGTTATTTAATTAAGACCAATTATACTTAATTTTACAGAGATATAAAAGATTAATACAATATTACACTACAAATCAATAATTAAATTTGAGATTATTTTTCTTTTTTTTTGAATAAAGGGGTAAAAACTTTATTAATAATTAGAAACAAGAATTACATAAGAAAACCAGAGCCTCAAAGCTCCAGAAGAGAACAACAAACCCAACCAAAAATCAACTAGCTTCATAACTATCCATACCTCAACAAAGATATTATGCAAGTCCTGACAGTAATCCGGGGAAAGATGCTCCCAACCCTCAACTTTCCAATCATTAACATGTTTCGAGGCCCACTTAGCCAAACAATTAGCTACTCTATTACATTAACGAGGAATGTGGATGAAAGACACCTTCTCCATCATAGCACTAATTTCCAAAATCTGGTGAACAATCCTTGCCAGCTGCCAATCCGATTCGTAGATAATCTTACACCACCCCAACTCAAATGCACGATCCAGGGCATAGAAAATTGCTAATCCCTCCATAAAATTATTAGACTGCTACCCTTTATGCATTGAAAAGAAGAAAACCACATCCCCCATACGATCCCTACCAACACCACCAATCCTAGCAGGACTTGGATTACCCTTAGAGGAGCCATCAGTGTTAATCTTGATGGACTCATCTTGAGGGGGAAACCATCTTCCCACCCTATGAACCTTCTTCATAGCACGTCTACCTCTCCTGACATAAGCTGAGACAAGAGACATCTCTTGCAAACCCAACCTACTCACAATATCAACCTCTCCTATATCTAGAGGAAAATTCACCTCACATTTAGCTTCCATCGTCTCCTAGATCATTCCAATGATTTTTCCACACTTGCTAAACTAACAGTCTGACTCCCCTAAAGATCCTCCTATTCCTCTCTAGCCAAATCTGCCAAAGTATGAAAATGGGCCCAATGTCCCACACAATCTGGAGAAAAGAGGACAAAATAGGAGGCCTGGCCAAATTGCTCCCAAATCCACCAAAGAATCCGCGTGAACACAAGGGTTCTTCCACACTCCCCACCAGTAGTACCAGATCAACAATGAGAAAGGGCATCTGAAGAACATGTGTGAAGAATCCTCCTCCCCATTACCACACAAAACACAAATAGAAGGCCCATGGAACCCACGCTTGCGAATATTATCCTAGGTTAGACATATATTCAAAGCCAAAGTCCAAGCAAAACAATTACACTTCGGCCAAGAGAAATTGTTCCAAACATATTTCTACTAGTGCACCTCCCTCCCCTCCAATCTACGAGACAACAGCTCCTGGTACCCACTTGCAATAGTAAAAACACCCTTAGGATTCTGGGACCAAGAAAGTCTATCCCTATCCTTAAGGGAACTACAGTGTCTACTCACCAAAATTCCATGAAGCTCAGCATAGTCTTCATCCATACCAACAACCGACCATTCATTAGGAGCCTTCCACTGCACCATCTCCAATTGCCCTGCCTCCAGGAACCTCTGGCAAAGATTCACTAAGTTAGGAAACTGATCAATAATGGGGGGTAGCCATCCCAAGAATCAAACCAAAAAAGAACCTCTTCCCCCCTCTTACATATCCAAAAAAGTCCTTTTATTAGTGCAACTCCTTTCTTGAGAGTACTCCAAATCGTAGAGCCTTTTCCCACAAGTAGATATCTTGGGATTTCCTCCTTCAGGATCCTTTGCATATACCTGTAAGATGAAATCCTAGCCCATTCTTGATTTGGATCAACACACCACCTCCAGTACAATTTTTCCGCCAAAGCCTCCCCAAATAAAGTAGTCTGCCTTAAGCCAAGCCCACCCAACTGTTTCGGGCTGCACACCAAGTCCTATTTGACAAGACTCCATTTATAGGAGGACAATTTGCCTACCCATAAGAATTGCCTTGCCAAAGAATCCAATCCCTTCACAAACCACTTTGGGGCCACTTGGAGCATACACCTATAAATCAGAAGAGCATGAACCACCGACTAGTTCAGTTGAACCCGCCCAACAAAGGATAACCATCTATGTGTCCAATGCTCAAGCTTCATGAAATATTTGTCCAGAATACCCTGCTGAGAGTCCCTAGGAGGATTACTAGTAGACATAGGAATACCCAGGTAAGTCAAGGGAAGAGAACCGACCTGGAATCTCAAGATATGAGCAATCCTCATCTGAATAGTTCCAGGCGTGTTGAAGAAGATTCAAAAAAATTGGATAGGCAAAAGTACAAATTCAAATTGAAGAAATTGAAAATAATATTCCTGCATGAATCAAATTGATAAATTTCCCTCTTTTCGTCCATAAAATAGCATTTAGCTAATTGGAAATTATTCGAGTCATTGTTAGAAATTGAACGTTCAGTTAGTAACACTTTTTTATAAGTCATGAAATGAGAGTATGGGAAATGATTAGAAATACTATGTAAATGACCCAGGAGACCTGACAATTCAATTCTTTTTTTATTTGCATCCAACTTTTTTACTGTATTCAAGCATTTTAAATCATGAAACAAAATGATTTGCAAAAAATCAGAAGGAGAAAGAATAGTAAAAGATTCATCTTTTTTATTCTCATTAAGTAATGAACGAATAGTTCCCTTACTCAGTAATTTACATTCAAATTAGTGTGACCTAATTTGTTATGAAACAAAAATGGAGAACTTGCTATATTTTCCCTTTTTGCGATATTGAAAAAAGGGTATTTCAGCAAGCTAATTTGAATCATATTGATAATGATCTCATTTGTTCCTACTGAAATAAGAGAAGCATAAGTCTTTTTTATTTTTAATCTGGGCCCTCCGTCTTATTGATTTTCAAGAGAATTCCTTTTTTTTTCAATTGAATAACCTCTGAGAATATTCCCATATTTTATCATTTTTGAACGGGGGTCATTCAAAAAAGCAAAAATGTGCTTTTTATTTAGTAAAATACCTTGTCCTCTGGGTATTCTAAAAATGAAATCAGGACAAGGAATTCTTCGCTTTCCCCATTAGTGAGTGGTGCATAGGGAATGATAGTTGCATGTTACGTATAGAATATATGAAATGTCGAAAACAACCTTTCGTTTGGAGACACTAAGTAGAAAAAGCATTAGGACAAACTGCTTCTGAAGGTAATAACATCGACATCAAAATTCGAATCGTTTTGGAACTCCTCCCATCCGAACTCGCCTTCTGATGAAGCATTATTATTAAGTAAGATTCATTAGAAGGGATGGGTTTCTGTATTGGATAACCGCATCCCCGAGCTCTAGGTCGAAATCTTTTGAAAATAGGACCTTCATTCACTTCAGCCATAAGGACAAATAAAAAGCCCTTATCTATACCCATATTGTGATATGCATTTGCGGCTGCAGAACGAAGTACTTTTAATATGGGATAACATGCTCTATGAGTCATCCAATTCAGTATCGAAAGTGCCTCCATATAGGTACAACCACGAAGTTGATGAGCTACTCTACATGCTTTATTAGAAGACATACGTACATGTTTAGCTATAGCTTGTATTTTTCTAGTCGAAGCCCTATTTATAAATTTCATCTTCATCCTCCACAATGAATTAATGTATAATATTTACAACGATACTTTTTTCTCATTTCTCTCTTTTATTTATTTATTTATTTATTTATTTTCGATTTTTTATCCTTTTTCGCATGTCCTTGGAAAATGGAAGTAGGTACAAATTCTCCTAATTTGTGGTTTATCATACCATTTGATATAAAAATCCTTCTGCTTGTTCCGTCATACCATTGTTGTTCATAATGGAAAGTCACATTTACTACTGTAGATCATATTTCGGACTGTAGATCATCTTGGTAAGAAGTTTGAATAAGATCTATGTTGGAACTAAAACTGTTTTTAAAATATTGGCCTTTTTATTGCATTAATAATAATCAAAGATCATCCTTCAAGCTACATAATTTCAAGAAGCCCATTTTTCCCCCATTTTCAACACTTCAATTGCCACCTAAGCCTCAACTTCATTGTCCGTTCCCTATACAAGTTTTGAAGCTCCAGTTGTCACAATTGCCCTCCCAATATCGTGCCACAAATCTAGCTTCTAACAGTCCTCGGTTACCCTTTGAGGCCCCATCAAAGTTAATTTTATACCATCCTTCCCTGGTTCAAATTCTTTCTGTCGTGTATCCCCGATTTAAGCAGCCTTAGATGCTTTGATCTTCTGAGATTCTAGTACTAAGCGAAAGGTTATATCTATTACATAGATGTTAATGGTCAAATCTATATGATAGGTATGCATAGGGGAAAAAGCACTAAGCGTTAAAATCGACAACACAAATGCTTCGTTATAATACACAAAACCTTTTTAATGAAGGGCTAGTTAGAATGGTTGAGGCAACAAACATCCATCTCGTTTGTATTTCGGATACCGCTAGAACCATCAGAGACTGTTGAAGTGAATAATCCTCATAAAATACAGTGCGTTAAGGGCAAAGAAATTGGTAGAGCTTATGTTTATAGTGCCTAATTTATCAAAAACAAGTGCAAAATCTTGCGGTTGCAAACAAAGTTAGTAGTTTATATTGCATTCTTTGAAGATGAAATGGTTGATAACTCTGGTCTTTTACGACGAGATTGTTGGCATTTGGCATTATAACAGATAAGGGGAGATTGTTGGCATTTCAATAAGGATATTGAGAAGGTTGTTGATGAATATGAAGAAAGATTCTTTTTATTGACAAATTCCTAGGGATTTGAATATTATGACAATAAGTAGGCCCCTATCGTCTAGTGGCCCAGGACATCTCTCTTTCAAGGAGGCAACGGGGATTCGATTTCCCCTAGGGGTACTAGGCTAGGAAAGTAATTTTAATACCTAATTAGGTATTATAATTACTTCCCATTTTTTCCTGGGTCGATGCTCGAGTGGCTAATGGGGATAGACTGTAAATTTGTTGGCAATATGCCTACGCTAGTTCAAATCCAGCTCGGCCCAATACCAACTTGATCGATAGATTGAGATTGATACCAATCTATTGATATTGGTAAAAAAGGTAATTGGTTTTTGAATCCCGTATACTCGATATAGAAAGAATCGGAACGAACAGATACTTTCGAAATATTTGAAATAGAAAAGTTTTACAACCTGTTTTATCGACCTGGCATAGTTGAATTACTATGACTAATTAGTAAATAAACTGTACCTAGTGGGATTGTAGTTCAATAGGTTAGAGTACCGCCCTGTCAAGACGGAAGTTGCGGGTTCGAGCCTCGTCAGTCCCGATTCAATAAATTGAACAATTGTTTGAGCGATCCCTGCCCCAAACAAGAGCAAAAAAGGAAAAGAGAGTAGACTAGAATAGATTTGATTATTTCTTTTTTTTCACATTTTGAATGTGGATTATACCACTGAATTATCAGCATAGATCTGCAATCCTCTTTTATCCATACTGCGTATAGCTCTATGCTCTGCGGTCATCTCTCATATTTTTGTTTGCTCAGAAATAAATAAAATATTTCAAATTTGCTAGTTCCCCATTTTTCAGAAACGAAAAGAACGTTTTTTCATTATTTAAAAAAAAAAAAAAGATTCCAATTAATTATCCTTAAAATAAGAATTCAATTCTATTTCTTTTACTATTCAAAGAATTCTGCTCATTCCAGGGTCATGGTCTTATCTTAGGATAAGATCATTTTGGGCAAAATAAAAAAGAAATAATTACCCTTTTCAGGGTTTCAATCGACTTAGATTGATTGAACTTATCAATATATTAGAAAAAAAGGACAGCCTTTTTTTCTAATATATTGATAATTTTGAAAATGAAAATGAAATACCTACCCAAAATTAGCGAGCCAAAGTTTTTTTTTACAAAATTTGAATGGATATATAATAGAGGATGGCTGCTAATTAAAAAGGAAGCAACCATATTATGGCCAATTTTTCAAAAACATCTTTAGAACAGAAATTCATTATGTATTTATTGAGTGAATAACTCAGACGATTCGCATCGACAACATCACTAGGACTTTGTACCCCCTCCCCCTTTTTTTAGCCCCAGTTACCCCCAGTGATTTGTTCTCTAAAATAAGGTAAAAGCTTCGACACCTTTCTCACCCGAACAAAAGAATTCATTAAGTTCATATAGTATTATAAACACACAATATAAATAACATAAAAACAAAATAGAAAAAGAAAAAGTATAATATTTTCAATGAGTTGTATTTATAATGAATGATACTCCTTAATCTTCTTAAAATGATATGCGTGTATTCGAGTGATAAAGTAACCTGTGGAAGTGAGAGCCATTACAATTATTAATGCTCAAATGAAATTAATTTCCCCATAATCCGTATATAAAACTTTTAGAAGTTGATCTATCCCAACCGAGGAGAACAGGCCATTCAACAGGGAGATCCTGAAATTGTGGAAGCTTGGTTTGATCAAGCTACTGAGTATTGGAAACAAGCTATAGGGCTTGCTCCAAGCAATTATATCGAAGCACAAAATCGGTTAAAGATTATAGGACATTTTGGAGAATGAAAATGTCTCGGTTACTATACTGTGAAATCGTCAAGAATATGAAATTTATCCAGACAGGATAAATCCATTTTTCATACTATTCGAGCGAATTAGCTTCTCTTATTGCATTGTCATTATAAAAAAATATGTTTAAAATAAAACAAAGAATACTTTCTATGGATCGTTAATGAAAAAAATCTTTTCTCTATGGGCAAATCCCGTTCAAAGATATAATTTATTAAAGATTCATTAATAATTTATCAATTCAAAGTTCTTTTGAATTATAAAAGTGATCTGTAACATATGGGTCCAGAGATATGGATAAATAAATCTGGATATGAAGATAATGATTGTATTAATATTGATATCTTTTTTTACCACTCGATGGGAAAGACCTTTTATATCTCGCAATGGTCCATTAAGAACCTATCAGATATGTCATAATAAATATGAACACCTGTCTCAAATTGACTTACCTATCATAGTCGCTCTAGTTTTGAACTGGGAAATAAAGAGAGGAATGAGTTGAGAATATATCTTTTTTTTTTATTCGGCGGGTTTTTTCTCATGTCTCGTCTAGAAAGAGGAGAACTCAATGACCATTCGTTCACCAGAACCAGAAGTAAAGATCATAGTGGATAGGGATCCTGTTAAAACCTCTTTTGAAAAATGGGCTAAACCCGGTCATTTCTCAAAGACACTAGCCAAGGGACCTAATACTACCACCTAGATCTGGAACCTACATGTTGATGCTCATGATTTTGATAGCCATACCAATAATTTGGAAGAGATCTCCCGCAAAGTATTTAGTGCTCATTTTGGTCAATTAGCAATAATATTTATTTGGCTAAGTGGGATGTACTTTCACGGCGCTCGCTTCTCCAATTATGAAGCATGGCTAGGCGATCCTACTCACATTAAACCCAGTGCTCAGGTAGTTTGGCCGATAGTAGGCCAAGAAATTTTGAATGGAGATGTGGGTGGAGGTTTTCTAGGAATACAAATAACCTCTAGGTTCTTCCAGATTTGGCGAGCATCCAGAATAACTAGTGAATTGCAACTTTACTGCACCGCAATTGGTGCATTAATCTTTGCAGCGTTAATGCTTTTTGCTGGTTGGTTCCATTATCACAAAGCTGCTCCAAAATTGACTTTAACTACACAATCGTAGAGATAACATGCCTAGAAGTAGTGTTTGCAACCCAAAAGTTGTGATATTATATGCTCACACATTCAATGAAGTTGATTGCCAAGATTGATCTTCTAAAATATTTTTAAAGCAAGGCAACACTAATAGGTTGACTAGCTAAATGGGTCATGGTGCCGAGTGAATTTGACATTAAGTATGTTGATCTAAAAGATATAAAAGGACAAGTAATTATGGATCAACTCGCTGAAGCACCCTTGTGTGATGATACACCATTACACATTGAATTTCTTGATGCATATGTTGTCACTGTCAGCAAGAAAACTTCAAAACTATATTTTGATGGCTCTTACACACAGCATGGAGCAGGTGCATTAATCCTATTCATAATGCCTTAGGGCCACACTATTCCTAAATCATACAGGCTGATCTTCCCATGTACAAATAATACTGCAGAATATAAAGCACTAGTCATTGGTCTCAAGATGGCCATTGAATGGAATATCACAGAGTTGCATATCTATGGTGATTCACAACTAGTTATCAATTAGATAAATGATGAGTATCAAACCAAGGATGATAAATTGATGCCCTACAAGAAAATAGTCGATGATTTCAAGAAATACTTTGCAGATATCACTTTTGATCAGATCCCAATGAATGAAAATAAAGTAGCAGATGCCATGGAAACGAGAGCATCTCTTTTGCAAACTCAAGAGAATTAAGAGCGTTATGAATTCCTGGTGGAAGAACTCTTTTAACCAGCCCATAATTCCCCTGACACCCAAATCATTTGCAATATATCTGGAACTGGTCCTCACAATATGGCCCAACATATCTTTACTTGAAAGATAATATCCTTCCCCCAAATCTCTGACGAAACCAGAAATGGAACTTTATCAAACAATCTTCCCGCTATACCATTATCGTTGATACCCTTTACAGACGAGGTTTGGATAACACTCTCCTCAGGTGCCTCAAACATGACGAATTTGAAAAAACCTTAAATGAAGTCCATGAAGCTATTTGTGGAAAACATTAAAGTGGTCTTATGTTGGCCAAGAAATTCATATGCTTGGGTTATTATTGGCCCACTATGGAAAGACATTCCTTTACATAGGCTAAGAAATATAAACAATGTCAGGTTCATGGCAATCTGATACATGCACCACCACAAGAGCTACATCCTTTGGCAAGATCATGGTCGTTTTCTCAATGGGGTCTGGATCTAGTAGGAAAGATTCACCATTCATCTTCAAATGGACACAAGTTCATCCCGACGGCCATAAAATACTTTACTAAATGGATTGAAGCAATGCCTTTAACAACAGTGACAGGAAAACAAATAGCTTCTTTTATCCTCAATTATACTATCTGTTTCTACAACATTCCCCTATCCATTATCACTGATAATGGAAGACCCTTTAAGAATCAAGATGTACAAGAACTATGTGAGCGATTCCAAGTCCAACATAGATTCTCAACACCCTAATATACTCAATGGAATGGTCAAGCTGAGGAATCCAATAAAACAATCCTGAAAATTTTGAAGAAGATAGTCAATGAAGTTGGTAAGAACTGGCACGTTCAGTTGAATCTCTCTCTATGGGCTTATCGCACTAGCATCTGTACACCCACTGGGGTAGCTTCATATTGCCTTGTGTATGGGTCAGAAGCAATCTTACCAATTGAAGTAGAGATACCTTCTCTATGGGTATCACTAAAGGGACTTATTCCAAATGAGGAGCATAGAGTATTCAAGTTACAAGAGCTAGAGTTGCTACAAGAGCGTCGCCAAAATGCTTATGATCACTTAAAATCATATCAACAAAGGATGGCAAGAGGCTAAAATCATCGGGTCAAGCCAAGAGTATTTCAGTTGGGAGATCTTGTCTTAAAAGAAAATCCATGTAACCAACAAGATCAAGAGAAAAAGGGAAAATTTGAACCAAACTGGTTAGGTCCTTTTGTCATGGTTGTTGCATATGGATCCAAAGCCTACAAATTGTCAACACTAGAAGGCGAGTGGTTTGAAGTATTAAACCTATGAGGATCCGGTTAATACTGAGAGGGGGGATGAATCAGTATTAAGACCAATTGAAACTTTAAACCCAAAATCAAACTTATATCAGATTTGAAACCATTTAACAAATATCTCAACTTCTTTAATCAGATCTAACAACCTCTTTATCAGATTTGCTTAATACATTAATCAAATCATTTATCACATCAATCAATTTTTTTACCACTTAAGCAATCATGTAGTTTTGATCATTTACCAACTTAGCTCATTAGATCAATCACTTTTCTCTATCAACTCTTATCAATACCGGAAACCTTTGATAAACCTCTAAGAAAACATCATAACCAATGTCTCAGAAATAATGCATGAAATGAAACATAAACAAGAACATCACATGAAAAACATTCCACACATGAACACCATAAGTTTTTAATGTGGAAACCCAAATAGGGAAAAACCACGGTGGGAGTTGGCACTCACGAATATTTGTACTCTTTTGAAGTACGCCATGTTAGGAGCCTAGCCCTGTTAGGAGCTTACAATATGCCCTATTATGAGCAAACCCTATTAGGAGTCACTCGGTTAAGGGATTTGCCTAGCAGCCTAGTTAGGATCTTGATGATCTATTAGGATCAACCTCATGAGAGGATTTAACACTCTTTTGAAAGCTTCCCTATTAGGGGACTTAAATGTTTAAGGCCTATTAGAACCTACCCGGTTAAGGGATTTAACCTGTTGCAACAGTTAGGGAATAACAGTGAATAAGTGATCTGTTACTTGAACTTCTTTGCTTGCTTGATTAGATCAAGTTATGTACAATACTCTTGAACTCTCGGGAAGATCTCACACTTCACTTGGATGGCTCAACACATTTTCTAAGACCACTGACATCAAAAACATCAACCGTGCCATCCTAAATAGCCATCTCAACTAGGTCAGCCACTAAGCCCTAATTACATCATGAATTTACAATTCAAATCATAAGAGATCATCTCACATCGATATACAGATCATTACAACAAATTACAATGCAATATCAACCATTGGTTGATCATAATCCAACACAAAAATTTGATTTATACCAAAGTCAAACCCTCAAAACACTCTACAAAGCATTTTGTTGATTCCCAAAAAATTCTTCCTTGAATTGCGCCAAAATAGCAATCAAATATTTTCACGCGGGTTGTATCATGTTACCACCTTCATGTAGACTTTTCGTCGATCATCGTTATAATAGAAATCATTACCAATTTGATGAGTTCTTCACTGGTCTTAAACCCTACTAAAACCTTAGCAAAACTTCATCAGAAATTTGAAACATGCCTTCTGATAATCTTCACAAGTTTTGGTTCCAGTCAGATACTCCTTTCCATGATACAAGCTCACCATCCAAACCACAAATCACCAATCATCGTCGATTGACCGATTCAATCAAAACATATTTGATTTACCGGTTAAAGTCCTATTTCACATACTTCAGTTCTATGTTGATAAACCCTATCTTACAATAAACCTAATCACTTAGATGACAAAACAAAACATCAGTTGCTATCAATGACAACACAAATAACTAATCAAGTCATATAATCACAAAATCTCAATCTCTTCATCACAAATAGACTTCTATCCTTTGCCGGTGCAATCATCCATCTTCAACTACATCACCTCAACTGCATCAGTTATGCCAAATTCCAACATGAAGAACCTATCAACACAATGCATTTGAAATTTTTTTTGGTAAAAGAAGAAAATCCAAAAACAGTGAAAAAACAAAAAAATCCAAAAACGATGAAAAAGCAGAAAATCCAAAAATAGCAAAAACAATGAAAAATAAAAAAATAAAATATGACGAAAAATGCAATAAAAACAGATAGTGAAAACCTGGCAACAAGCGCTATCTGTCAGCTAGATCTTCCATCTATGAGTTCATGCTTTATTTCTGCATCTGTCTGTTGCATGTATATATATCCATCATAAAGCCTTTTGTACATAATCAGGCAACACCATCTCACCATGGTTTGGATCATCGTTGTAAACCCATAATAAAGTTTGTTTCTAGACTGCGGGCAAAATTTCATTGAGCTTAATCAAATAGACAAAACACCAGTTAGACAATACTTGTCAAGCAAAAAATAACACATCCAATGTTGAACACGATCAAATCATCAACCATTAACTATCAGTTAAACATTGCAAACATATATCAATGGACGATATCTTTTGACTAATGATTTTAAAACTATGACAACAATGGTTCAACTGTTTTATCTTTATTTTTGCTATCATGATTTCTGAGTGACTCAAGGATGTCTACTAACTAGAGGAACAAGGAAGGAACGTGATATTTTCTTGTCTACTATCTGTAAATTAATCATTAATAATGTGCAAATTTGTCTCAGGACATGATCATCAAAGTATCATAGAGGACATTGTGGAGTTGCATATGGGAATGGTTAATACTGCCTATTTTACACAAGCAACACTCAGGTCATCTCGATTCAATTATACATCGATTCTTGTGCTAACTTGCAATATCAAAACCTAGGAAAGTAGTGCTCAGGTCATCATGGTTCAATTATACCATCGATGTTTGTACTCACTTCCCACATTTTAAAGGCTCAATAATGATAAAAAGGCAATGTCCAAATGACCAGTCCGATCACAACATTGCATTTCATTTTGCATTTGCATATTTAAAGTAGATTGCATGTCATTTTGCATGGGATCACAAGAGCTCATCTTTTCCAAGGCCAAAAGCTTCAACATGGTGTTATCTCTCTTATTAAGTGATTGAGTACATTGTACATTAACAAAAATAATCAATGCATCCATCTTGTATGATAAGTCAGTTCATTTCATCACATATAAGCATGGCATAATAAGACATCATTCATATAGATCATTCAATCATTCATTTAAAATCTATCATTCATGGCATAAATATCAATCATTTAAAGTGGCATCATCATTGCATTGCATTCATCTCATATCAATATGCATAGATAAAATCATAAAAGCATCATGAAAATAGGAAACATTTCATTGCACGTGCATCACATAGTACATAAATACATCCATCATGTAAATACTGCATTATCATATAGAAAGCATGCATTCATCATTTAGAATATATAGCCATATAGAAAGTAAAGCATACATCATGAAAATAGTTGCACGGCATAATCATATAGCAAAAAAAATGCATCCATAATCTCATAGGTCATATAGAACGAATAGAATCGATTGCATATCATATCATCAAAAATATCAATGTCCAAGGTACAATGATATCACAAAAATATCTGAGATACATCCCCAAAATACATCATGGGAATCATCAATATCTCATCACAAAAAGGTGTATACATCCATGGATCGATGTCCCATATCAGTGTGACCACTAGGATGCAGAGCATAACTCTATCCTGATGCGGCAAGTCTGGTAACCAACTGATACCCCTGTACCTGGGTCCTCACCTGGGGGATGTCTTTGAAGGGGCCGTGTCATTCCTTAGCTCTCATAATGGCTTTGTCCTGATCTCCTGCTCATCTATGAAATTCTTGGAGCCCTCTTATCAACAGGAACAACAGTGTAGTATAAGGTCATGTAATACTCAGCCTACTGGATCACCTGGCACATCATCTTCAGGGAACCCTTCCCTGAAATAGACCCTCCTGACATCTGTACCTGTGTCTTGGTCTATCGTCACCTATCCCCCACTGCATCTCTCTTTGTTGTGAGAGAGGCCATCTGAGCCTCTACCTGGGCAATTTGTGTCTGTACCTGGGCCATCTATGCATGTTCATGTAACTGTAACTGTGTCATTTGGATCTCTAGCTGGGCTATCTAAGAGTCTCTGTCTGTCAGTCGACCCTCTATCTATTGAACCTAACCCTGTAGGTCACTAATTTGAACTTATTGTTGATGAGATGGCATCCTAATGAGGATCCGCTTTGGTGCCTCTGCATATGGCTTATCAACCTGTGGTACCTCTGCATGTGGTTGATCAACCTATGGTACTCCTTCCTGTACCTGCTCAACCTGGAGAACCTCCTACTACCCCTAGTCCACTAAACCTGATCTCCTTTGTCTGACCACCTGAGTCACCCAATCCATAGGTATCTCTCTAGCAGGTCTAGAACTGTTGGCTCTTGGCATACCTATCGATACCACCACCACCTCTCTGCCATCTCCCACATCATCATCTCCTCCATCTCCATCTCTACCACCATAATCTCTTGCATCTCCCCCATATCCATCTCTACCATCCCCTCCATCTCCGCCATTATCTCCATCCCCACCTCCTCACCCCCCACCATCCCTCGACCGACTTGGAGCTCTGCATCATGTCCTTTCATCATCCTCATCAAAAGTTGGCTCAGGCTCATCAAGGCAAGTCAATCTAGGAAACCTGTGAGTAGTAAAATATGCAGCAACTCACTAGTCATCCCACTATCTATGGTACCTGGTAAATAGTCTCAATCCTGCGACCCCAATGATAGGTACTTTATGCACACCTACTCATATGAAATAGTGGGCCTCCAAGTAGACACATCAAGTCTCCTGCACGCATAGTGGGTTGTACCCTAAGGAATCCCCTGTATCCTGCCATACTGTCTCAACACCCTCATGCAAAGGAATCGCTCAATAACATAGGGTGTAGATCTAATCAGGTACTAAGTCAAGAATACATAAGGTATCTCAACTGTATCCTCTGGCCAGACCTCACAATCTCTATAGGGTCTCCATATCATTGTATCCAGGTCATCTAGTGCTCGTCGCCAATACTCCAATTTGCCTATCTTTTGTTAGACAATAATGCCTAGATATCTATGTGTGTAAGGCCTACCTATAGGTCTCTCTCTATCTGTCAATGGTCATGTGATGGGTAGATGCTCACAGGCCCATATTTGGAGAACTGTAACCCCTGCTAATAATGCGGTTGATCTTTGATACACTACTCGGTGCAAATCATTATATAGGTGGGCCAACATGCAAGATCCCCACGTGAATCAAGTCCCCCGTGTAACCAAATCTTCAAGGAGACGATCACATCCAATGGATAATCCCTTTGACTTGTGATCGGGACAAAGGAAACCCCCAACGAATTCAGTAAGCATAATAGGTAGTGTGGCATAACCTAGATCTAATATCTCCGGCCATCCAATGTCATATCCACCAACCTCATCATCGTCAAAAACTCTACAAAGTGCATCTGTGCCACCCTGCTCACTGAGATCACAATATACCAATTCTCCCATCACTAGGATATACAGTATCTTGTTTACATCCTCGAGTGTAATATTCATCTCATCGGTCGATAGGTGGAAGGTATTGTGCTCGTTGTGCCAACTCTTGGCTAATATTGTCAGAAAACCCTGGTTAATCAAGTGTCGGGGCATATCAAGAAGGGAAGATAAGCCACACCTTTCTATGTGGTCTCGTTCTACCTGGCTAAGGCGGGGTATCAGCATCCACATCTTTGAGAAGCACTCCTGAGACTGGAGAACACTAAAGTGTTCCTGCATTCAAATCATATCATCATATCAGTATCTCAATTTATCTATCTATAAAACCAATCTATCTATCAATATATGTTGCTCACTTGAGATTTCTATCAAATCTCGTTGAGTCCCTATCAATGACTCTCATCTATCATGAGGTCATTATCAATCCTATCTTATATAGCACGCAAATCGAGATAATCAAAACCGATCATCAAATTTTCATCAATCGGGAGTATCTAATTTTATCAATTTGATAACTATCATAAATCATCAAATCTATCTTACCCTATCAAAAATCAAAACTCAAATCAAATCAAAGTATCAATCGTCAAGGATCAAATCAACATGACATCATTAGTCGCTTTGTCAGAAAATCACGATGATTGGGGGGCAAGGGCGCGAAGCTTTTATCTCATTTTTTTGGACTCTATTGTTTTAGCAGCTTGGCCTTATTGAGGTGGGTTGGCACTCTTGGTGGCTAGTGGGACCCGCAGTCACGGCCCGATGGCCTCGTGGTGGCGCTCATGGCTGCACCCCTGACGTCCACATTGGCCTAAGCAGCGCCTGTGGTGGCCAGGTCAGCACCCACGGAAGCGCAGCTGGTGCCTGCAGTAGTCGTGATGGCAGCCACAACCCGTAGCACAGTGGTGCCCATGACGTTTGTGGCGGTGGTGCCACGATGCCGTTTTAAAATGAAATATTTAAAAAAAAATGAAAATATCAAAATTTTAAAAAATGGTTAAAACACATTTTGGCCAGTGAAAAACCCATCTCTAAAATGCCAAAATTTCAAAAACCTATTTGCTACAAACAAAGAAAATCATTTTTTTCTAAACTGGCTAGTTTTTTTTCCAAAAATGAGTTTAAAATTGAACAAAGGAGGGTTTTCTCGGGGTACGTATCAATGGATCATAGGTTGCAGGATGCTCATGTCGTCGAACTCGCTTGAATTTGTGTTGGTGGTAGGGGATTGTCATTTTCTTCTCTACAGAAACTTTTCAACAAACTCAAATGCACAAATGAGGGGTAAAAGTGAATTTCACTTTTTAAACTCAAAATGGGGCATTTAAGTGGGATTTTTATCTCTTATTATTAATCATCTAATCAACTAATCAACCTGGCAGGACAACATTTTCAAAATTCTTATTGGGAAATGAATCGGATCAACTCTAAAAATCGTAAAATCATCAAAAAAATAAACAACATTATAAAATTTCAAAAAAAATAAAAAATTATCTGATTCGTCTCCTGAGGGGGCATCCTCGTATCAAAGTCTATCAATCAGTGTCTAGGGCATCATATTGAATCATGTCGGCATCAAATCAAAACTTATCATATCGAGATCAAATTTGCATCGAATCATACAACAACATCATCAAATCGAGTTTTCTTTGGACCAACGAGTTGTCACACATCGCTTCAAAGAGGGGCAAAATGTATACACCTAAAAATGGTCTGACGATAATTGATTAAATACATAATTATTTAATTAATCCTTCTTCCCAATTAATTGAATTCACAAGTAATTTGATTAATTTTCCTATTCATCTTCTTATAAATAAATCTAAATGATTTATTTATATAGTTCATCATATACCCCTTTGATTTATTAATTCTAAAATTAATTAATTCCCCCCCCCCTCTTAAATCAATTCTTCTAATCCCATAATTAAGATTAACAGATCCAAGTTGTTGAAATTAATTATCTATTTTTCCTAATTATTTAAATTTCTAAATTCAAATGAGCACATGGCTTCTAACTTCTAACCACCTAGCCTAACCACCCCCTAACCTAACCCATTCGATCTAATCCTGCGTTTAACTAACCCTGTCCTATCTTGCACATCCTAACCTCTTGTGGGTTGGATATCACCTCCTTGAGACACATGGCACTTTGGCCACATGTCTCCTCCCTTGGACAGTTGCCCTCTCATGAGCAAGGTTCCTTGACACTTGTCACCACAGAGATGACATGTGTCCCTTCCTCCAACCTCTTCTCCAACTTCCTCAATCTTGGCCCTTGATATCTTAAGATCGAATCTATACCGTCGATTCCTACCACCTCAACTTTGGCCTTGGAATTCCTATAAATACCTCTCATTTTGAAGCAATAAAGAGCCCTTGCATTCATAGTTTTTGCATACTTACTATAGGCATTTTACATCTTGATCATCTAGCAACAATTGTTAATTAGATTAATCATAGCTTATTTTCATGTTAATCTAGTTTCATTTTATCAATCGTGTACCTTGAGTCCATCATTTTAGCTAAATCATGCATCAATTAATCATCCTAGCCTCATGCATTTGCATTATCATTATCATATAGCTACTCAACTTTTGAGTTGCCACTTTGGAGGTCATTGCTTGCTGAGAGCCAACAAATCCAACACCTTCAAGGTCCTCAAAAATAGAGGAAGATGAGACATCTCAAAGGAGATTTTGGTTTGCTTTAATTTATCTTTAAATTTTCTTCATAATTTCATTTATATTGTCTCATTAATTGTGCTTGTTTATTGTAATTGACCCTAATTTTAGCAGCATAGAAACTAATAGGGGATATTTTTTGACGGGCACAATGGGAGCAAAACATTTGATGGGTATAGCTGCAGTAGCAGGATTCAAACCATTGATCATTTATTAAACAAACTTAGACCTACACTTGCTCAATCTTTCCTTTAAAAAAAAATTGCAATAGTATCATCTTTCACCGGTATTGTTGCAACAACCATAATCTTCTTCCCTTTCTCTTTCAAAGAAACTTTCCTTTTGTGTTGATGTCTTTGTAATAGCTATCTTGGGCACTCCCTCCATGGAATTCTTCATCGACATCTTGAAAGATCCTCTTGCTCAAACAATATCACCCTTCACAGTTAAGATCATTGGCTTGTACTTGTCTTGTATGAACTTTGAGATGGCTCGAAGGTTTAAATCTATGGTTTGCTTTAGCACAACAATCACTTCCATGGTCATCTTAGAAATCATTTCGATAATAATTTCAAGTTAAAAATAAAATTGAGGGAGAATTCAAAGTTGAAAAAAGACAAATAACGCTGAAATTTTAATATTGTACACCCTAGAAAACACAAGAACACGCATAACCCTAGCCCACTTACATAACACAAAAAAAAATTCAATACAAAAGGATATGGTACAATAAGAAATGTGGCATTAAGAAAATCAAGGTGAAGACACCTACTTGATAATTCCTTCACAACTTATTTCCTCTCCTCCAAGCCTCCTTCTTCCTATCTTTACTTTGAATCCCCTTTCTTTTCTTTTCCCAATTTATTTAATACCAAAAAGTTCCCTCCTCTTCTCCCACATTCCATAAATAGAATAGGAGAAGAGGACCTTCAAGGAAACAGGAAGTGACACTTGTATTCTTCCATTTGAATTAACATTCTGATATACTATCCTAAGTTTATCTTTATACATCATTATTAAAAATCCATATAATAATTATTCAATTAATAATTATATGAACCAACAATGATAAGTCATGTGTTATATGGTATTAATAAACCAACAATAAGAAGTCATACATTATATTCTAAATGATGTGATCTAATTAACATAATATGCATCGATCATATAATAATTAAGCAAGGGATTACACTAATATAATAAAGACATACAATAATTTAGATAGCAACGACCAACTTGCTAAATCAAAGATGTGTTTAATATTAAAAAAGAATGATAAAGTGTGATTAAATAATGACAACATGCTACGTAAGTCAACAATTAGAAACAAGAGTAAAAAAAATATTAAAATGTGTTAAGGCAATGATCAATACATGGGAGTAATTGTCTTAAAACAACAATTCATAAAAAGAACCAAAAGGGTGTGATTTTGTTAAGCAAGGAGTTGTGACTCATTATGAAGAGTCATCCCACTTTTAAATCCATGTGTCTCTTCTGCCAATTAATTCCCTACATAAGGATATAAAAGTAGATTGGTAATTTCAGAAGAAGACATCGATGAAGGAGAAAAAAGGAAAACTTCAGATCGACCATTCATTAGTAAGCAATTATTTACAAACAATAGGTTGGTATGCTATATCTGCCCATTATGAATTAAAGGATTAATTATTCTTATCGACAAATTTTATTTTTTATTTTTTTACAAAAGGCCATGGCCTATAATATATTAATTTTAATTGAAGATTTGCATATACTAATTAATAGAAAATGACACTACCTCCTGCCCCCTACTAGGTACATTTATGAAAGAGAAACCCCCATTTATGGAAGTGTAGCGTCCTAAAATTGCGACACTTGCAATTTCAATTGCATTTGGGTCTTCACGATGGCGGCGCAACGTTGAACCTGAATGGAGACCCCGAAACCTGTTTACAACACCAAAAACTGCATTTTTCTACACCCTGGCCTGATCCCTCCTTGCACCCTGCTGTCCCGGGAGGTGGGACCATGGCGCCTAACGCCCTAGTCCTTCAGGACTAGGGCGCCCAGCGCCCTGGTCCCCCAGGACCATGGCGCCCAGCGCCCTGGTCCCTGGCCCTATTTTGGGACCGGTCTCTTTTGGGCATCGGGTCTTTAAGTTTGCAATTTGGGAAATAACGTTTCCTGGTCGGCCTAAGGTCGGAAAAATCAGTCTATCAACCCTAATTGACAAGTATATAAACTAATTTTCCTCTCCTAGAAAGGGAGGAAGGAAATAAGCAAGAGCAAGATGCAGAAGCGATATTCAAACATTCAAACATTCAAGCATTCAAGCATTCAAGCATTCCTTCAAGCAATTGAGCATTCTAAGTCTCCATTCAAGGCTAGGTGTTGCATTCAAGACAAGGATTCAACCATTGAAGAGGAGATCACATACAACATACAACATACTACATACATTACACCTTCACATGTGAGAATACAAACATTCTTACAACAAGGTATCAGTACTTGTTTACATTACAAACATTTACATTTACAACATTCTCATTTCTTGGTTAATTCCAAAACCGAGGTTTGACCTAAAGGCAAACCCCTAATCCCTAACCCCCCAATCGTCCTCTCTTTTCTGTGTGTAGGTTGCAGGTACGCGGCTGTAATTGAAGATCTGGAATCCTTGTGCAGAGACGAACAGATCCACCTTCGTTTCGCGGATTTTTCGGAGGACCGTGTGCACGCCGGGCGCCATCGTCCCGTCAACTTTCGCTCAAATTTGTAGAACAGCACCATCTCGACATTTTACTGCTAATTCCAGGTCCGCAGCTTCATCCCGTATCCCTATCTCTATTTATAAGCGAATCTTTCCTACTTTACATGCATTCTTAGTTCAATCATCCTATCTACATTCTTTACAAAAGAGGGTATCCTTGCTATCACAACCCTTAAAACTCATTTAGAATCCAATCTTGCATTGCGTGGGATTGGATCTTGTGGGTTTCAACCCCTCTTTTGAATGTAAAGTCTCTCCTAAGTGAAAACCATCAACCCTAGTGACTCTCCCTTCTCTCTCCTTGGAGTTGGGGAGGGGAGAACAACTAGGGTTCGATTTTTCCGCTTTACAGGAAGATTATGGGATCTTTGAAATGGAGGAAAATAAAAAAAAGCCCTAAACAATGATTGTATGACACAAATCCTTCCCTAATTTGGACAGCAAAAAAAAACTAACCCCTTGCAAACGATGGAGCAAGATTATCAAACAAAGACTTCAAAGTTTGAAGTTGTCATGCTCGGATCTACCCTATTTCTAACAACATTAACTCACCGCCCCAACTAGAGAAACTTTCATTTTACATTTCCTGATTCCTGCGATGATGCGGCCTCCGTTGGAATTGGAAACAACGAGTGATAGCCATGAGGATCAACCTAAGCATGTTCACAAATTTCCCAAACAATCTTGAATTTTACCATTACAATTGAAGCCAATGGCTTTCCTATTTGAAATGTAAACTGTTGAACCTAGTGGAGAAAGGTGTGAGGATAAGCATAGCCCAAACCATCGATGAAGGAAAGGAAAACTAATCTTGGCCCTGAATCAAATACGAAGAGATCTTTATTTAAAAAATCCCCCCACCACACCTCCCCTAAAAATAAGTCATATTTATCCAACTGCAGGTTCAATTCCTCCCAAGTAAACAACATTGGTTGTACAAAGGCCCCCACAACCATCTTTGTGTAGTCTTGAGACTGGGTGAGTTCCATCACCATAGATGCCAACCTGGAAGCAACCAAGTTTGGAGAAGCCATTGAATTAGCTGCAATCCATTCTTCCCCAAGGATATTCCTCACTGCACACTCACTATTTTCACACGGGATTTCCAAAGAGTCTGATAATCTCAAAGGATGAGCGATAGCATTTTGTCTTATACCATCATGACCTCCCACCAAATATATTTGAAGGGCCATACCTATCGCGTGAGCAATGCCAGCAAGGAAAGCTTATGCTTTGTCGAGTGAAGTCCAAACCTGAAATTCTGGTAAAACATGCTACAAATGGCCAAACTATAGGGAGTCGAAGAGGGAGTGATGCGATGTATTCTTTGTAACTCGTGTAAACCATCACAGTTGCATTCATTCATTGTCCTTAGACTTCCATGCAAGTCCTCTGCAATGACCATAAATGATCGCATTTATTCTAAGAAATGATGTGCAAGCTTTCGAATATGTGGGAGCCCTTTCTCACTCTGAGATCCTCCACAGGTATGAAAGGATTGGTAATGCAACAAAGAGAGACCATGTGGCCTGTTTTTCAGTTCCACATGCTTGAAGTACCTCGATCTTTCCCAAGCCAAGGGATACTCTTCCTTACCCCATGTGTGAGGATATTGGTATGGTATCCAGAGCATGTAAAATTCCAATGTTGACCGGTTGATTTAATCACTTACTTTCATGCCACCATAATTAGATGTTGAAATGATGAACCCCTCCTACTCCGCATAAAAGACCCGCCAGGTTGGATGTGTCCTCACAACACGATCAATAGTGACATGGCTAACTGTGGCACAAAGATCTTCCCACCATCCAAACCACAAGGTGATTCTGGAAATAACATTTAAATTTAAACCACAAACAGTTTCATAACTTGAGGCTTTGGGAGAAATTCTGAGATACTCCAATGCTACAAGAAGTGAGGAGACCTAAATCCACATCAAACCAAACATTATTCTAATCAATCTGATTGGGTATGGGGTGTCGCATTAGAAATCATTTGCGCTCTGAGACACTTGTCTTCCTAAACCTGCCCAGGAGATAGGAAAAAACATTCCTCATTTGAATCACATCCCATGTTAGCTAATAATTATGCTAGCTGATTTGCTTCCCTATAACAATGAGCAATGTTATATCCTTGAAAACAAGAAATCTTCTCACTAGCTTCCTGAATAATATAATCTATTTTCGAATTGGGATCTTGGAATTTTTTTAAGGCTGATATGATATTCAGGGAATCCCCTTCAATTTCTAAGTATTCAGCCTGCTCCTCAATGGTTAAGTTAATCCCAAACAGCAAGGCTCTAGCCTCTGCCACGTTATTTGTGCCATCTAGAATTTTTGCATAACCTTCTCTCAATACTTGACCTGATTGACCCCTAAGTACACTTCCAATTCTAGACACTCCAGGGTTACCCCTCGCAGCCCCATCAAAATTTAGCTTAACAAAGTTCTTCGAAGGGGATCTCCATCTAAATCCTTTTCTATTGATTTTCTTATGAGCATTTACCATGAGACTTCCTTTAAATGGGATTTGCAGGAGTTTCCAACCTGATATTAGATCATTATCCCACGAGGTGAAAGGGGAGTCCAGCTTCTTGAATTTAGTTGTGTGAGCATTGACAGATTCTGAGATTTATAGTTCTAATTTGATAAGCGTATCTTGCACACTATGAAATTCCTTCCTAAATATGCGTCTATTCCTTTCCCACCAAATGTTCCAGATGAGTATGGTAGGAGTCATATCCCAAATAACTACAAAAAAATAGTCTACAAAGAGCTTTGGCCATGATTCAAAAACTTCCGGTAAAGTAGCTTGTAATGGAGAGTTCCATTGTAGTTTGTTAAGTAGCCAGTTCCAACAATCTTGTGCCACTGAACACTCTAAAAGAAGGTGATTAGATGTTTCAATGGACTGATTACACAACACACAATCAAAGGGTTGTACAATCTTAAGTAGAGCTAACCTGTCACTGGTTAGGATTCTACCCTTTAAGGCAAGCCAGACAAATAATCTTGCCTTTTGTAACTTTCATCCCTTCCAAAAAAATGATAACTTTCTGGGTGGTTGATCTATCCCCTGATATGTCAATTGCTTAAAACCCTCCTTTACTGAATATATCCCTGATTTAGAAGGAAGCCAAATCAGTTTGTCTCGCTTCCCTTTGAAGAAAATCAATTTGTTTCTTAATTCCATGATTAACACCTGTTTTTGCTGGAAAGGGGCAGATATATTATCTAAGTCTTTCCATTTCACTTTCCAAAAGCCATTAACCAGAACTGGGTGGAAATATTTACTTACAAAGTGTCCCCAAGAGGTCTGTAAAACTTCCTTGAAGACATCCAAATTTGGAATACTATCTAAAGGCGCATAGTTGTTCCATGAGTCCTCCCAAAATCTTATTGACCTACCATCATGCACAATCCAAGTTAGATTATGTAGCAAACTCTCCCTGCATTTTATTAGGAAATTCCACATCTTTGACCCTTTTGGAGGATCCAAAACTGGGAAAATTCTTTCTGGATCTTCTGAACCAAGATACTTACTTCTGATAATAGCAACCCAGACAAATGAAGAGTCTGAATACACTTTCCACACGAGTTTAGCCCCTAGAGAAATGTTCCTATCTTCAAAATTAGGTATTCCTGCCCCCCCCTCCATACACTTTGGGAAAACAAACTTTTTCCCAGGCCAGTAAGTGTATTTTATCTTTTGGATCTTTACTACCCTTCTATTGAAATTTCTTAAGGAGAGATTTCAATTGCTTTTGGATCTTGAATGGCATAAGGAGGACTAACATGATGAAGTTTGGAATTGTTGCCAAGACAAATTTGATCAGCAAGATTGTCCCAGCTAGTGATAACCATTTGTTCTTCCAAGAAGTTACCTTAATCTTGATCGACGAGACTATAGATTCCCAATGGCATCCTTTTATCGCTCCTGAGAAGAGAGGAACTCCAAGATACTTGCATGGTAAACTTGCTTGCTTGAAGCCCAAGATTTTTATCAATTTTTTTGATAGAATTAGAGAGAAATGAAATAAAAATGTTTTTGACTTAGTCTCACTCACTTTTTTCCTTGAAACCTTACTGTATAATTTAAGGGCTCTTTTAATAACCTTAGCTTCCCTCACCAAAGCTTACCCAAACAAGACAATATCATCAGCAAATAACTGATGTGTGATAATAATTTGAGTTTGAGGAATTTCTATTTCTTTCCATATGGACAAACCCTGAAAGGCTGAGATCAATCTACTTAGAGCCTCTGCCATGATGATAAAAAGAGATGGGGACAAAGGATCGCCTTGCTTGACTCCTTGGGAGGACGAAAAGAAACCCACTGGGCTGCCATTAATCAAAACTGAAAATTTTGCCCCTGACAGATAAGAAAGAACCCATCTACACCATAAATTAGAAAAACCAAATTTGAGAAGGATTCGATGCAAAAAAACCCAATTGACCCTATCGTATGCTTTCAACATGTCAATCTTAACCATAATTTCTTCTATCTTGTGAGCCATTACTGAGTCCATGATTTCATGCACTACCAAAGCTCCTTTTGTTGTTTCTCTACCTAGCACAAAACCACCTTGCTGCTTGGATATGATCTTAGGAATAAACGGAGCCAATCAAAGAGATATGGCCTTAGAAATATTTTTGTAGGTTGTGTTGCATAGAGAAATGGGTCTAAAATCTGAAAAAGATTGTGGATTAGATAGCTTGGGAATTAATACAATGAGGGTAGTGTTAAATTGTTTCAACATATTGCCATGTTTCCTAGACTCTTCCACCATATTCCAAACATCTGACCCCAAGAAATTCTAACATTTTTGAAGAAAAAGGGCAGAGAACCCATCCGGTCCTTAGGCTTTATCCGAGTGCATGGAAAAAATTGCATTCTTAACTTCCTCCAAAGAGAAGGTTTTCATTAGTGATATATTGTCCTGATGTGTGATTAAGCATGGTATATGTTGAAAAATGTCCTAAGTCTTTCTTCTAATATCTTCATCCTCAACAACTGAATTTGAGAAAAGGGAAGAGAAAAAATGAACTAATTCATCTTGAATTTTCTGATTGTCCATAAGAATTTCCCCTGCTTCATTTCTAATTTGTGTTATTTGGCTGCTTGCTCTCTTCATTTTAACCGAAGCATGGAAAAACTTTGTGTTCCTATCCCCTTCTTGTAACCATGTCTCCCTAGATTTTTGTTTCCAAAAGAGTTCTCTTTTCAAAACTTCTTGTAATTGTAAGTTTAGGGAGTTTTTTTGTTTATAAGACTCCTCATTTATACCATTTTGAATAATGTCTTCATTTAGAAGTTTGATACTATCCTCTAGCTGATCCTTAGAGTGGAAAATATTCTTGAAAATTGATGTATTCCATTCTTTGATAATAGCTTTGATCCATTGAAGATTTTTACAAAACTGAAACATCCTAGAGCCCGGAGTAAATGGAGCAGTCAACCACCATTTCTACAACTATGGAAGGAAGGAGATATCTCTAAACCACAACTGCTGGAATTTGAAAAAAAATAGACCCCTTATTTGTGTTGATAAACGAGGGAATGTCCAGTTGAAGTGCAAAATGATATGATCCTGATAAAGGTGGGATTTTGGAGACTGGAGTACTGAATGAAGCATTCCAAATAGGATTCACAAAAAACCTATCTAAACGTTCTACAATATGAAAAAATCCTTGTCTTATGTTTGACCAAGTGAAAGAGACATTTGTTGGCATACAATCTATGAGAGTGTTGGAGGAGACAAGATCGTTAAAATCTTGCATTGACTTTGGGGGGGGGGGGGGGGGATGATGCCTCCTGATTTATCCCTTGGGGAAAGGATAGCATTAAAATCTCCTCCTAAGATAATCGGGTCCTCTGGACAATTTAAACAAATTTGGGCAAGCTTGTCCCACACTACTTTCTTCCCTGCTAATGAATTTGGACCATAGACTAAGATCAAGTGAAAGGATGTTGAAGAAGCTACTACTTTGATGTGGATGAAGTTTGCTTTGATTGAGATAACATCTATCCTTCCCACACTTGGCTTCCACAATATGGCCAACCCACTCGAGACCCCAATGGATTGGGATGTAGCATACTTCCACTTTTTCCATCCTTTAAAAGGTTGGTCTTCACTGGTTTCTGAGAATTTAGTTTCTTGTATTAAGAAAAGATCAGCCCCACAATTATCTATTTGAGATTTGATAAGGCGCCTTTTGTTAGGAGCGTTAATTCAAGTAAGAATGACAAAAAATATACATATGATTATATTAATAAAATGATAATAAATATGTATATGATTATATAAATAGAATAAGCCTATATAGGGAAACAAACCATAGTTACTTTCAGGAGTAAAAAACATTGTTCAAGTGGATTATTGGATCTTGTGCATACTGATTTGTGTGGTCCTTCTAGAGTCAGAAGTTTGCAGGAGACAAATATTTCATGTTCCTAATTGATGATTATTCTAGGATGATGTGGGTTACTTTCTTGAGGGAGAAGCCTAAGGCTCTAGACAAGTTCAATATTTTCAAGGCTATGGTTGAGACAGAGACAGGTTTGAAGCTGAAGTGTTTGATATCTGACAGAGGTGGTGAATTCACTTCTGGTGAGTTCAATGCATTTTATGAAGAACATGGGATAAGAAGACAATTGTCTACTCTGAGAACCCCTCAACCAAATGGAGTTGTGGAAAGGAAGAACATAACCATTCAAGAAACTACCAAGACAATGATGTTGGAAGGAAATGTTTTGCATGTCTATTGGAGATAAGTTGTGAGTACTATTAATTACACTCTTAACCAAGTGCATATCAGAGGTGATACCGGTAAGACTCCCCATGAATTATGGTTTGATCATGCTCCTACTGCTAAATATTTCAGAATTTTTGGAAGTAAATGTTATATCAAGAAGGATGAAGATCTAGGAAAGTTTGATACTAGATGTGATGAAGGAATATTTCTTGGTTATTTTACCAAAAGAAAGGCCTACCGGTGTTATAATAAGAGACTAAGGAAGATAGTTGAGAGTGCAAATGTCAAGGTTGATAAAAGAAATGAGAGACAATCCAGATCTTGCGAATATGATTTAGAAGATTAGAGTGATAGTAAAAACAATGGGAAGCAACCTCAAACCCAGAATCAAGTCCAAATCATTTATGAGAATCCAATACCTCAAGGAGAAGGAACTAGTGCAAGTGCTAAAGAAAGAACACAAGAGTCTGAAATTGATCAAGAAAATCCTAAGACTCTTTGGTATGTAAGGTTGAATCATTCTAAACATCAGATTATAGGAGATAGAAATAAATGTGTTCAAACAAGAAGAAGAATTGTTGAAGATCAGGTTAAGTATTGTTTTATTTCAAAGATTGAACCTATGGATGTAAATGAAGCATGTAAAGATGAACATTGGGTAAAAGCAATAGAAGAAGAATTGATGCAAATTGAAAATAATAATACATGGAATCTTGTTCCTAGACCTAAGGACAAAAATGTAATTGGAATCAAATGGGTCTTCCAGAACAAATTGAATGAGCAAGGTGAAGTTGTTACAAACAAAGAAAGACTTGTTTGTAAAGGATATTCACAAATGAAAGGAATTGATTTTGAAGAAAATGTTGCCCCTATGGCAAGAATTGAAGCTGTAAGATTGTTTCTTGTTTTTGTTGCTTGCAAGGATTTCAAAGTCTATTAGATGGATGTCAAGTCAACATTCTTGAATGGTGAATTGCAAGAAGAGGTGTACATTGAGCAACCAAATGGATTTCAATTGTCTGATCAAGGAGATATGGTTTTTTGGTTGAAGAAAGCTTTGTATTGACTGAAGCAAGACCCAAGAGCATGGTATGCCAGATTGGACAAGTATCTATTGAAGCTAGGATTTAACAAAGGTACTGCTGATAGTAATCTTTATTTCAATATTGATCATGATAACATTCTGATTGTTGAAGTTTTTGTTGATGATATTATCTTTGGAGGAAATGACAGTTTGTGCAGGGTGAACTCACAATAATGGTTCCCACTTTTTTGCCACTTTTGACACTGACATGAACAATTTTAAAATAATCTTCAACTTCCGACAACTATAACTTTTTAACTATTAAGAATTTGAAGATGATGTAAATTAGTGATTTGTAGAATTTTGTCTGTAGATTCTATATATATATTTTTCAAATTTTTTTGAAGGATTTTTTTTTAATTTTTCCATCTCCCTCGAAAAGTAGTTTTTTAAAACAAACTACATTTTTTAAGAGTGATGTGCCTCCCAAAACGCATAACTTTTTTTCTATAAATGATAAAAACTCAATTCTTTCGAATTTTGGTTTGTAACATCAATATCCAAGGCTTGCAGTTGGTTCGATAGTGATATGTTCAATATTTTTTATTTTATTAAGTTTTGAATTCTGACTAGTCATAATTCAGACATAGGTTTACGTTTGAACACATAACTTATTCTATATATATCGAAATTCAATTTTATTTTTTTTGTTAGAAAGAAGACATCAATACCCAGGGCTTCGATATTTTTCAAATTTTTTTTGAATTAGTTTCCTATTTTTCCCAATGCATTGAACAGAGAAGTTCATGTTCGGTGAAAAACCTATATTTGGTAAAATTAAAAAACAAGTTCATAATAAACTCAATATGTAATAAAATTATATTCATTGGAAAGCTTGCTTCGAGGACTATAATACTACATTTTGGGTTGTCAAGATCATTCCATTTGAGCCTTCAACCAGAGGTTTCAAGGACAAAAATCTGCAAAAAAAATGTAGAAATCTTCAGAGAAGTGTTAAAAAAGGGGTTCGAGCGAACCCCCCTTTTTAGGGGGGTTAGAATGAAGGGGGTTCGATCGAACCCCCGCGCTATAATTGAAAAATGACATAAACGGGTATTAAAGGTGCTTCACTCGAAAGATGGGGTTCGAGCAAAGTGGGGTCTTCGCTCGAACCCCAAAGGGTATTCCGTTCGAACACCCCCACTTCGCTCGAACCCCCCGTAAACAAAATTTTCCACTTTCGCCAATTTCCTTCATTGGCAAAAGTGGGAACCAGCTTTGTGAGTTCACCTTGCAAAAAAAATTCTAATGAAATTCAAAATGAATATGAAATGTCTATGATTGGAGAGATGAAATTATTTTTGGGTTTGCAAATCACATAGTCAGAAAAATGAATCTTTATATCTCGGTCCAAGTATGCAAAAGAGTTGTTGAAGAAGTTTAGTATGGAAGATTAAAATTTGATTGGTACTCCTATGGTGACCAGATGTAAGTTGACTAAAGATAATGATTCCTCAAAGGCAAATCAGACTAGATATAGATCTATGATTGGTGGATTTATCTATTTGACTCATACCACACCTGATATCATGAATGCAATTTGTCTTGTTGCTAGATTTCAAGTTGATCCGAAGGAATCTCATGTTATAGCTATCAAAAGAATTTTTAGATATTTGAAAGGAATAGTTGATTTTGGTCAGTGGTATCCTAAAGATGATGATTTTACTTTCAGTTCTTTTACTACTGTTGATTGGCCAGAAGATGTGGATGATGGGAAGAGTACTAGTGGTGGTGCATTTTTCTTAGGAAAAAATTGATTTCATGGTTGAGAAAAAAACAAAAGTCTATTTCTCTATCTACTGCAGAGGCAGAGTATATTGTTGCAGCAAACAATTGTGCTCAGGTGGTATGGATGAAGCAGATGTTGAAGGATATCAGAGTAGTGTCTGATGAGCCTATTGCTATCTACTGTGACAATTCAAGTGCAATTAACATTTCTAAGAATTCAATGTTGCCTTCAAACACTAAACATATATCCATCAAGTTTCAATTTTTAATAGAAAAGGTAAATGAGAAGGAAGTCAGATTGGAGTGTGTCTACTAAGGAACAAATTGCAAACATCTTCATGAAGCCTTTGCCTAAAGCTACTTTTGAGTATCTCAAAGGGAAGTTAGGGGTGATTGCCCCTCTTGATCAGAATTAAGATGCGTTGGCATGCATCAGTCTAGTGCATTTCACAGTCATATATTGTGATTCAAATTGATGATTGATGGTTGCTACTCAGGGGGAGTAGTTAGTTTTGTGATTCAGATGTTCAGATTCGGGGAGAAGAGTCAGTTTTGTGGTTTGATTGCAAATATGTTCCTTTTCCATTGATGTCAAAGGGGGGGAGAGTCATGTGAAAAACTATGAAGAGATGAAAAAAGGAGAAGAGTAGTGTTCAAGGTCTAAGGGGGAGTTGTTGATTTTTTCTTTCTTTCTTTGTCATTGATTATGTCAGTTTTTCACATCATATGTTTCCATCAATGCCAAAGGGGGAGATTGTTGGAAGAATGTTTGACATAAATGCTTGAGAGATATTTGAGAGATGTGTTGTCGTTGATGTCAACATATTTCTTTGTATGTGGCAGTGATGCAGTGAAGTTCAGTGAGTTAGTTTGTTTAGCATGATGAAGATCAGAGTTTGCAGATTAAAGGGTTTGTAGAGGGTTGTTTTTAGTTGATTCAGTTCAAGTTTCAAAGGTCTGCATGGAGATTTGATTAAGTTATGGGTATTTGTATTGTGGCTAGTTTTTCAGTTGTTGAGTGGTGATAGAGTGACAATATTTTGATCTATGTTTCTCCACATTGTAATATCTTGTTCTACGGATTTGGAGGTATGTTTGGGACGTTAGTGTGTGTCCTCAATTCAAGTGGTTCGTGGTTGCAAGTGATTTTTCAAAGTTGATAGTCATTACAGTTAGTGTTCTTGAGGTTCAATATGAAGATGTTGGCGATTGTAGTAATTTGTGTTGGTGTGGATGTTGCTATGGTAATTCATGATGCTTGTGGATATCTCTGGATCATGTGACTTTTGTGTTGGTGGTCTGCATTGATCATTGAGCTCATAATTGATGTTTTTCTTATGTACATTAGTGTTCTTCATGTTCTTGGTCGACTAGATGCTTGTAACGTGTTGCAGATGTTTGAGGCATAATTCTTGGAGGTGTAACATTCAAGGCGAAAGATTTGGGTTTGTGCTATTTTATGACCAACATTGCTTGGCCTGCATGTAATATTGTATTGAGTATGGTTGTATTTTTGTAATTAGGTGGTGAGTGTTGAGCCAACCTTGATGATTTATCCAAGGTTGATGTCATGTATAAATTTTGTATTCGAGTGTGGGGTGTGGATGAGTGTGAGTGAGTGAGTGTGTGCGCTGAATGCATACATATTTTGAAGGAAGAGAAGAAGTGTGAAGGAGAAAGTTGTTTTGTGCTTCAATGGAACTGAACCAGGCATTAAGGAGATGTTATTTCTCAATTTATAATTTTTGGAAGTGATCTGTGATTGTTTGTATGGGTAGTGAGTCTTCTCTGAGTAGTGCCTTTTTATTTTGAGCAGTGAGCTCTAGGCAGTGAGCCTGAATGCATGTGCATTCCCCATTGTAATACTCCTAGCAAAGTATACCTATATTGTGGGTGTGTGTATCCCCACCGTGGTTTTTCCCCTAACAGGGTTTTCCACATACAAAAATCTTGGTGTAATGTGTGTTTATGATGTGTTGCTAATGTATGCTTTTATGTTTAATTATTAGATTTGAGAATAAGTTAATGTAGTGTGAGTTTTGTGACAATTGATTCAACCCCCCCCCCCCCCCCCCTCTCAGTTGTCTACCCTATTTCCATCAATTGGTCACTTGAAACAGTGGTTCAAGGATAATTTCATGATCAAGAGATCTTTGTTTATTTTAATTCATTGATTCTTTGCACCTATCATAGGAAGGTGTTCCTTTTAGCAGTTAGTGCATTCATTTGTATCTTTCCTTGAGATAGTGAGTCTCAATAATGTAATTCCTTTGTATCTTGCTCTAAGGTTGTGTACCTTAGTCTTGCAAGTCCTTTAAGGGCAGTGAGCTCCTTGGCCTTGAGCCTAAACATTGTAATCAACTATTCAAATTGTGAGTGTAATTCTTATTGTGGTTTTTCCTTGTTAATAGTTTTCCACGTAAATTTGGTGTTCATGTGTATGTTGTGCTTTGTGCTTTCATGTTTCACAATTATAGTAATAAGTTAATCATGGTTTGAAGTTTAATAGATTTAAAGTGACTTTTTTTTTAGGTCTTGATTGGTTCACCTCCCCTCTCAACCCTATGGTGTGTTTAACAAATTTCTCCCACTACTTTTGAGCGAATGTGATGGATGATCAAAGTAAGTTTCATGTTGAAAATAATGTTTTATACATAAAGAGGATTGTTTTCTTATAGAGGGTTTTGCTAAGGGCTCTTTTCAATACTTCCTTTATAAAGGTGAATTTCAAACTAAATCTCTCATTAATGTTGGGGAACTAATCAATTACCGTTTTTAGCTATAATCAATAATGTAAGAATGTCCTAGCATAACTCAATGGTATTACTAAAAGGTGATTGTCATATTAGAAAATGTTTCAAGTAGTTTCATGATTTTATTTGAAAGAAAATTATGGAATTAGAAAATGAATTATGAAGAAAATATTAATTTTCAAAATAGAAAAGAAAATGAATTAAAATTCATGAGTCAATTATGTTCTTATGAGATAGGACAACTCCATGTACAACATTAAGGGAGCTAATTCTCACTAATAAGTACGTTTTAATTGAGGCATAATGAGCTAGAGTATATAGTAGGACTTTTTGTGTCATGGTTGTAATCTTATTGGACATTTTCCTTGTTTTTTAAAGTTTTGTAGTTTTTGGTGACCATTTCTATCATTTCTAAGTTATATGGAATAGAAAGCGGTCTATTCCTTTGTACTATTCTTAGAGACACTCCTTATGACAAAACACACTCTGATAAAAGATTAAGAATATTTTTTTAGTCCTAATATTGTGACTAAAAAATGATCAAAAACATTCTTTGGATGTTTTAAGATTCTAGAAGCTCAAAGATGGAAATAACAAAGTGTGCATTGAACAATAACTTAGGTTAAAGTTGGAAGATAATTTTTTTGATAGGGATTTACTAAAAGACATCTTGGAACTAATATTATTAACAATATTTAAGTAAGTGTTTAACGAGTGGAAAGAGATGGAGCTAGTGCTTCTAAAAGAAAAAAATTATAATATGCTCAACAACATAGTTTTGAGCTATAATATTTATCAATCTAGCAACATTGAGAGGTGTAAACTAATGTTTCTAATGATTTTAAAACATATGTCCAAAATTTTCACATTGTTCTTAAAATTTGAGTGGCTAATAATTTTTTCTTTTCTTTTCTTAGTTTGTATAAAGAAAGGTTGGCTAATATACTTATGGAGTTTTTTTGAAGCCAAATAGTTCAATTAGAATCACTCTAGTGATCCTTGGTGGGTGAGAGGGTGTTGGGTTGTCCCCCCCACTAAGAAGTTCTTTGTGTTCTCTAATAGCTCCTTAGATTAGAGGAATGACATGCAGGTGGTGATCTCATTTATTTCTTTTGTATTTTTTGATATAATATGTTTACTTAACTTTGTTTTTATTTTTTTATTTATCTTATTTTTTTATTTTATTTTTGGTTAGTTTTAAGTTATCTTAGTTGCTTCTGGTTTTGATTGTGTGACTTTTTTTAGCATCAATGTTTCGGATCACACTTTGTGATCCATCAGCAGGTTGTTAAAAAATGTTACACAATCAAAACCAGAAGCAACTAAGATATTAGCATGGATTATGGAAATCTAATAATATTAGGCTTATGTTGTTTGATTATTTAGTTTGTTTTATGCTTTTGCTTTCTCATGGTCATGACACCATTTTCTATAACACTTTTTTATTTAAATTGTGTGGCTTCAATAAGGACTACCATGTTATATAATTTACAATGAAATAAATATTTATTTAGAAATTTCAAATAAACATATACTGATTATTAAAATTTAGTTAGCATGTATCATATTGATAAGTAGAAGGTTTCTTAATTGTGAAAATTATGATATTAATATTAAGATTCAAGTGCATAGTTCTTGAGTCAAACTCATTTATCTATATTTCATGGATAGTAGTTCACACAAACCCATTTCTTATCATTAATCTACTTAGCACTCTTTACTTAACACTCTTTACATTTAGATGATGTTCACACAAACGAAATATCAAAACGTCCCAAGAACACCCATCCTAATACTACTCACCATTTGAAAATACCCAAAGCTGTACAAACATGATCAAACATGATCCCTAAGAAAAAGCATCTCAAATTTTCATCCAATTAAATGTGTATATGTACTGTTCAAAGCAATCATCTCCATCAAAATCGGAGCACAAATTAAATTTACATGTTGTTCAGGAACAGATCAAAAGAATCTATACAAAAAATCTAAAATCTAAGAAAATTCCATTAAATTAGGTCTGATCTACTCTTTAATTAGCTCCAGAACCCTCAAAATGTACAGGATATGAACCAGAAGTCGAAGAAAAAATTCTCTTGAGAAAAAGAACTATGTGTTTAAATAATGATTCTTCTAGGGCTTCAAAAGCTTGCTTGCATTTGACAAAAAGAATTATGTGTTTAAATAATAATTCTGCCGGGGCTTCAAAAGATTGCTTGCATTGCAAATAATTTGTTCAGCTCTCCTCCTTGTTCTTGCACTGTTCAAAACAATCATCCCCTCAAAATTGGAGCACAAATTATATTTATACGTTGTACAGCAACAAATCAAAGGAATCTCCTAAAAAAATCTAAATTCTAAGCACTGATCTCCTTTTTACTTAGCCCGAGAACCCTCACAATGTACAGCACATGAACCAGAACTCGAAGGAAAAAATACTCTGTAAAAAAAAGAATTATGTGTTTAAATAATGATTCTGCCCGGCCTTCAAAAGCTTGCATGCATTTGAAAAAAAGAACTCTGTGTTTAAATAATATTTCTGTCAGGGCTTCAAAAGTTTGCTTGCATTGCAAAAAAATTGTTCAGCCCTCCTCCTCGTTCTTGCACTCCCTAGGAGCTGCGAAACGCAGAGATCTTCTGGTGGACGCGGCGGGAGTCGATCTCTGGATGTCTACAGCATCAGAATTGGAAGGCGCAGGGGTCGATCTCTCGACCTCAATATTCTGAGTAGCTTGAGATTTAGCCCTTGGCTTCAGCATCCCGATGGACGGCCTTTCCTTGTTGACAGAAAGTGCAAAATTCTCATCTTCCAGGGGAATTTTTGCAGCGTCATTAATTTCCTTGATCTCATCTTTCTTTCTTTCTCTTGTCTCCTCTGCAACATTCTTGGACGAAGCTTTGGTTGCTCTCTTTGGTTTAATTGGTATCTTCACGACTGTTGCTTTTCCTGTTGTTTGAAGTTCATTGAGCGAAATGTATTTCCGGGACCGTATTTTGCAGGGCTTGGGCGACTCTTCTTTGTCAGGATTCGATGTCGAGCTCTTTCTTTTCTTCTCAGCTTCTGCAGGGGCCGCCATTTTTGTCTCAGTAAGCTTCCGCGCTTAAATCTTCGACGTAAAATTCAAAGTCCTGCGTCCCCGTCAGTTGACGGGAAATTACATATCAGTCGCGATGGTGATTGAGGATCTTTCGTCTCTCATTCGATGATTTGATCCGTACGGATTGACAACGTGGCATTGTCTCGACCTTTGATTTATTAGGCCCTTAGGGGATGAACATTAGAGTACAAAACGAAAGGAAACTTGCTCCTTAATATTTATAGAACTTGTGGTGATCATCAAGTTGGATTGAGATTAATGATGAAAAACCAGTTTCTTGAAAGGGAGTTCACACTTTGGGGTAAGATTTATGGCTAAATTTGATAATATTTAAGTGATGTAATGTCCGTCAAAATATCTTAGAGAAGTACACCTAAACTAACTACAAATACAGATAAAAAATAAAATTAAAAGTTCATCTACTAAACAACACATACATCTATAACATCCATCTAATGCACATCATATACATAATCTACTAAATGCATCATTACAAATTACATCTTAACCTTTATTACTACATTTCATAACACATCATAACATAATTTACACAAACGGAATAACATATCATATCATCTTTTCCCCTAGGGTATCTCAACGTCATAGGGTAACACATAAAATGACATCACAACACATGAAAGAATACTCACAAAGAGGTCTTCAAGATCATATAACATCATTGAGCACATATTGCACATTAAGCATACATATGAACCATTACAAGCATAAGGCCTTCACAGATACCTCATAGGCATAGTACCAAAGCAATAACATGAAACATAAGCACATCATAAACTAATGAAAATCCTCAACAATGAGGTACAAAACATCCCACTGGTGTCATAGAAACAATCCTCAAACATCAAGGCAAGAACCTCTTGCTGGAGCAAACTTTTGCATAAGGAAACTCCTCAACGGTAGAGCATGATCCCACATACCGGAGCACAAAATACATCATGAAACATCATATAACATCATGAACCAATCAAAATTACTCAACACAGACTTCACATGCCTCTGAAAACATCACACAATCCAAACTAGGGCTTTACAGCACCAAAATTGACCTTTTTGGGCATTTTGGATCAGTTTAGCTCTCTTGGTATGCACAGTGGTGTTCTCGGTTTGTAGGGTAGCATTTCTGGTACCCAGCATAGCGTTTCTGGTTTATTGCATAGCGTTTCTGGTCCATTAGTCAGCATTTTGGGTCTGCAGGTTAGCATTCTCAGTCTGTAGGTTAGCTCCTCTGGTCAATTTGTCAGCTCTCGGGGTCCAAACCATGGCGTTCCTGGTATGCATAGAAGTGTTCATGGTATGTAGGGTGACGTTCTTGATTGATTTGGTGGCGTTTCTGGTTGATTTGGTGGCGTTTCTAGTAAAGTGTGTAAAATCACAAGTTTGAGGGATCTTGAAGGTAAAGTAGTTGCCCAAATAGACTCAAAGGGAAAAAATGACCCCAAGGGCATGAACAAGAGGTTGGATAAGCATTTAAAGGGGTGTACACATGGATAATGCATCAAATGAAACTCTCAAGAAAGAGTTTCCAACTCAGTGGGTAAGCGATTTTGCTAAAATTGCATTTTTTATTCAAAGAGCAAAGGAGGAAGCTCAATCTCTGCATAGACCAAAAGAACTAAACCAAAACATTTCCAAGACATTCCAAACAAGTTACAAATGTCTAAACATAACATGGACACTCTCTGTGAGCTTCCAGAGCTCTTACAAAGCAGCTGGCGCATTAAAACCTAAGAGAAACAACTCCTATCTCAACAAGGAGTTCATAAGAGAACTTACACAAACAGGTATTCAAAACCACCATGAAACTCTCCTAAAACATACAGGAACAATAATATTCAAATGCATGGAATTCATTTTACATTTTAACAGTATAACATTTCCGAAAAACATACTCAAAGGAATTTCATAGAAGGAATCCACAATAACAATTCACAGGGAAGAATCTTAACAATCTTTCCCTACAAAACTAACCATTCCCCCTATCAAACCAAAATAAACTAATCCCCAATCAATCTTTGATTTGTAGACACAGAAAACACATTTTCACAGGAAGGAAGCATTCACTGTAAACAAGAATGTAAAAATAAAAAATCCATCGACCTCCAAATCGCAATCCAAAAGAGTCAAACCAAAGAGGAAGAAATGTTGAATCCAAAACCACTCCAAAAGCTTCAATCCAAATCAAAAACACGAATCCAAAATCCAAAATAGTTCCCCGCTGGTAACCCCCAAACAGCTTCAGGAAGCCAAATAAAAAGGTTTCTGGCAAAAACTCTCGACCAATCAAAAAAATTCATAAAACAATATTTCCTACCTACCTTGTATAGTTCCAAGGTAGAATATTTAATATATTTCCTACCAACAATTTCAATTTCACCTAGTCAAATAAGAGGGTCGGTAAAAACAAATCTATTTTATTTTTACATTTCCCTACATAGTAAAAGCAATAATAATGATATTGTTATTATTTTAGGAGTGTAAGAAAAGAAATAGGCTTATACCTTTATTATTATTAGTCCCTGCTTTAAGCAGGGAACTAATTTTTTCATGTGACTCAATTAGTTTGTCAAATGAAATAAAAATATCTAACTCTAAAGTTTTTAGCATGATTCCTTTGATTTTATTATTATTTCTCAAATTATTTTTATTTTTTCTTAAAAATATTATTCGCTGATAGAGTTTTACTGGGGTTAAAATAAATTTTCAATAGCAAAAAATATAGAAATTAGTTGGCACCACGGAAAGTGCTATGTACAATTTCATTAATGATATTTACTTGTTTGTTAAATGCTCTGTACATTTCATAAATTTTTTAGGTTAAAAAAAGTATTTTTCATTAAGGTGCATTCTACTCTTCCGTTGTTGCGCAGAAAGCTTAGTAGATATAGTTTGGTAATCAGCACTCTGAAGAGAAGAAGGCATTGTAGAGGAGGGAAAGGCATTGCTATTTCGAGTTTGTGGTGCTGCATTCTTTGTGAGGCGACTCCCATCAGAATCAGAGATTTGTGCACTCTTTTCCTGTGATATTTGGGTTCATTGATGTTCTTGTTTTTTATCCCTGTTTTCTAAACACCCAGAATGCTCAACATCTGCATTAGAGCAAATTCAATTTTCCCAAAATTCGCCTGTGAAGTTTCTCCCCATTTTCTTAGCACTGCAGATGCAAATCTATTAAAGGTGGTACACTTTTTATGTTCCACTAATAGTTTTGTTAGTGAACAGTACTACAAACATTTTTTTGTGAACCCAACCAAGCTGCAAAAATTGATTTTGAGTGAACCTGAACTGACTCTCATGATTTGGATGAGAGCAGACTTGAAAAATTTACTGTTTGAAGGGCAGGGATACAAAACCCTTGTAAAATCAAGAGACAATTCCACCATTTCGACAACCCCTACAACTCAACTGTATCAGTTGCCATTGTTGTGCCCAGAGGATGTGTTGTCACTTCTCTGTTTTTGGGCTTTTGTACAACCACCAATCCCAATTCTCAGGCACTGTAGATGCAAATATGGTGAAGGAGGTATAATTATTTGGGCTTTTGTAATTATTTTTTGTGGGTTTGATCGTGTACGTTTTATTTCATCTAATTTTGTTGCCTTTTGTCTGGACTTCCGAGTAACTAGTTGTGGGTTTTTTTGGGTTATTTACTTTTTTGCCAGGGAAATTTATTTGGGGTTTCAATTAAGTGATGTCGCTAAGCAAGTTTTATTTTAACCTTTTTCTTGAATTTTTGGGGGATTTTCAAATTTTGGCTTCTGTTGAATAGTTGTACTTGATGGAAATTTGGGATTTCTTTTCATATGAATTTTATCATTTTTTAGACAGTTGTGAGATTTCTTGTTTTCCTTTTAAAGATTTCCCAGGAGCTATAATATTTTGGCTGCTATTGTGTTTGCTATTGTTATTTGATTGGTAGTGCTTATTTTTATCTTTGTCAGCAATTGGTCCTTTAAAAGTTTAATGGGTATTGAAGAGAATTTAGATCTGGTTATTATTTCACTGTAGACTGATCCCATTATGAATTTGTGGGTTTGTCTTAAGCTTTTTAACATTTTAGGGCAAGTTTTTGCACGTTAAATGCTGGATGTGAAATTGAAAAGTGAGTTTGTTTAGATCATTACTATCTATATATCCAATTTTACAATACATGGTATAAATATTTGGTAAGATGAATAAAAATTTTCCAAAAACTCTATTGACCATAAGTTTGACCAAAATTTTTCTTAATATATTATCGTAATATTGGGTTGAATTTCATTAGTTGGTTTAGGTCAAAAATATTGTTGGGAGTTTAGAAGGTTGAAAAAGTTGTACACACTTTGTTGTCCTTCCACTGATAATTGCAAATTATAATGATGATTGTTGCGGGGTGGCAAGTGCTCTGTACAATTTCATTAATGATATTTACTTGTTTATTAAATGTTCTGTACATTTCATAATTTTTTTAGGTTAAAAAAAAGTATTTTTCATTAAGGTGCATTTTACTATTCTGTTGCTGCGCAGAAAGCTCTGTAGCTACAGCTCGGTAATCAACACTCTGAAGAGAAGAAGGCATTGTAGTGGAGGGAAAGGCATTGCAATTTCGACTTTGTAGTGCTGCATTCTTTGCGAGGCGACTTCCATCAGAATCAGAGGTTTGTGCACTCTTTTCCTGTGATATTTGGATTCATTGACATTCCTATTTTTTATCCCTGTTTTCTAAACACCCAGAACCCTCAACATCTAGCATTAGGGCAAATTCAATTTTCCCAAAATTCGCCAGTGAAGTTTCTCCCCGTTTTCTTAGCACCCAGTTATACATTGGGTTGAGTTGCTGCCCTGTCCTCAATACACTAAGCCGCCTCTGCTGAATTGAGATGTGTCTTTTCATATAAATTTTCTTATAGCTCATCTGCTGGAAAGTAAAAATCCAGCAAGTGAAAAAAATAACCCAGCGTGAGACAAAGTAACCAACAGTTTTTGGACTTGTAGGCTCACAGTAAAACCCTATCAGCTGATAAAATTGAAGACCAACAAGTGTTATTTAAGGAGCACAAGACTGCACTTTTTCAACAAATATTTTATTAGATTGAAGCAAGGTAAGAATATTACATAAGGAAAAAGACAACTTGAATGAAATCTTTCAGCCCAGGTTAGTCATTACTGACTTTGTAGCAAACATGGAAGTACCCAAGGGAAACAAATAACAAGGGAATCAAAGATTTATATGTTTCTTTCTGCCACTACTAGTACTCTAGGTGGAGTTTTAAAGCATTTTCAGAGACTTTCAAACCTCGAGTTGTGTCAATTAATTGTTAGAATGTAGAGATAAGGTTCCAAGGACTACAAATATTTTTTCAATTTTTTTCAATGTGCTGGATTAGCAACGGATAATCCTCCACCTTTTAAATTTTTCAAGGTTTTTAACAATTTTATCCATTAAAAAGTTACCTTTTTATTTTCATGCAACAAATGGAGTAGTCTATTCAATCCAAAAGAGGGGTGTCCCTTCCAAATCTTCAAGTCACCTGGCCGACAAGGACATCACTTAAGCCCAGGGGCATGTTCTGGTGAAACACTGATTCTGTTGTTTGTCTTTTTTGTTTTCTGTGAGACTGAGGGTATTTATTGTTTGTTATGGCTACTTTGGGGTTAAATTCACAAGACTCGAGAACATGTTTGAAAAAATAATCTGTCTTTACTTGGCATTGCTCACTATCCTATATGTTAACTGTACCTCATCCAAATAAACATCAATATAAGAAATTACCAGTCAAACAGGCCTATCAATATTACTTCTTATCCTTTGTGATTCCTTCTCTTTCCCATGTTTGAGTGAGAGCAATCAATGATAATGCACACTTTAGTGTTTCCACCTACAAAATATATAGTTTTATTGACGTAAATCTTCAATATCTTAGAAAACAAAATGAATGTCCAACTATAAATGATAGATACATTTCAATCTACAGTAATAACTGAGAAGTCAATGTACTGGAAATAAACAATTCAATCAAAGGGAAAATCTTTTCGTGTATACAAGATCACAATCACATTATATGCCCACCAAAATTTTTGCCGTTGTGATACTGTAGTCATACTTTCCAACTCGTTTTGACCATGCAAAAAGGATCCCTTGTGAACTAGTAAGCACAGTCAATGCAATTGTCACAAGAGACTTGAATTGTCATAAATAGAAACTAAAAGGTTAGTTAGCAATCCCTAGTTCCAGAGCCTGCAGATCCGAAGCTAGTCGATGCTCCATTATAAGTTAAATAAGTACAAGTCACAGGGGTAGGAGCAAAGGCACCTTAAGAAACGGGAAAGATATACATTTTATCACCATAGCTACAAGTTTGCACTACGAATGGCAAAGGAAGCAGGGACATAGGTAGGCGCAGAGCCTTTTCCATAGTCTATTTATCCAAAGCATGTTATAGATCAAGATAGAGATTGAGCAGGTCCATATCCAGATTAGGTTGACCTAGCATAAGCATCGCCTGTTACATGACAATTCCCAAGGTCTAGCGCATACCTGTCATCCCCCAAACATGAAGAGACTTGGTATTGCTATCTCCATTCAGATAATACACACCTACATTTGCCTCTTTTTTCAGAAAAAAATTAGATTTTTTGGTTGTTTATTGAAATGCTTGGAAAAAACCTAATTGTCATATGTCCATACAATCTTTTCATCTAAGTGGGGATCTCTTATTTCCCATCTCTGTTCTGTAGACCTATAAATCAAAACAACAAATTTCTTTCTTCTAAGAAGATAAAAGATTTCCAATTATAACAATTATCTGATAGGTCTTTTCCTCTGCATCAAACTTGAGCTGCACTGCCACAACATCATGGTATATTTTTTTATGTAAAATGAAATCTTTCTTTTTCTGGTCAGTCTTGCATCTTCAAGACAATGCGACTGCAGAGTCAGTGGATTGATCACTCTAAGGGTACCACTTCTTCTAGCATAATGTGGTATTATTCTTGTTAAGTTAGAATAGTTAATGAATGAAGTCACACTCAAAATCATTCTTAGAGAAAGAATCAAAATACCTCTAGCTTCTTACCACAGGCTTCTGTCAACCAGACATCAAACTGCTTAGTATATACAAACTTCATTGATAGAAACAAGAAGGATGTCTAGTATGAATATACTTTTATGCAAGTTTGTTCAATGAAAAAATATAAATTGAAAATATTGTACGTTATAGTAAGCTTTAAAATTGTAATTATGTTTATAGCAAAATTGACATATGATTTTGTGTTTTTATACTAGTATGCCATATTATTCATGACTTAGTTACAAGACTTAATGATCATTCTAATGCCATCAATTCGTTGTATGGTATGCGATTTTATATGAAATTTGTGACTTCCTGTATACCCTTCTTTGTAAGGGCCTAATGCAAAATTAACCAACCCAATAAACCCACACAGTTTTACTATTTTGAAATTTTAATGATATGCTATATTTATTCAAATCTTTAATTTAATTTGTAAACTTTAAGGGAAATAAATATTATTATAAATTTCACACCCAGACAATAATCTCTTAAGCCTTCACAACTTAGCAGGTCAGTTGAATGCTCTGTCCATATAAATTTTCAATGTTCAGCCCATTGCTTGCAGTCATATTCTAAGTAACCTTTTGTGTAAAATGATGGAATAGCTATTATTTTATAGATTTAGGCATTACCACCACAGAAACTTCGTTAACAAAAAACACATCTTGCAAAGCAGTTAGAGTGCAGGTATTAGTTTCTCCCTTTGGCAAACAAAACTATTTATGTGCTGTAGATTTCTGCCAGTCTCTTTCGAGGACAAAAAAATGTTGAAACCTATGACAAGCATAAAACAAAGTAAACACAAACAGATCAGCAAAACTAGAAGAAGCCAAGCATAACATCTATTGTAATGTTTGTTTGCGACTCATGTACAATGTTTGAAGACTATTTAATAATAACTTTTCTGCACAAGTTCAAATAGCAATTTACTTTAAATTACAGGTACTTGCTTCTTACGTATCTGAATTCAAATTTAGTTTAGTAAAGGAATCAAGAATTCAGAGCTTCATCTTTGAATGTATTTAAATTGCAGAAGAAATAAGCCAGCTACAGGTTGTTTTTGATTGAATTTTTTAATTTTAATTTTAATCGGATTGTTATTAATAATAGTCTGAGGCACTGATCACTTTATCTTAATTTGATCCCAACTAACAAGAGGGTACATTAATTGCATTTACTAGTTGTCAATTAAATGTCGTTGCTATTTTTTTTAATTCTATTTTTCTTTTTCTGGTTATTTCCTCATCATTTCCTTACACTACTCTCAAACTTCTACAATTAACATTTTGATTTTCTTCATTCTACAGGTTGGTAAAAGAGAAGCTGAAAACAATCAAAAGCGGGTTCAACTACTTGACAGCTCAAAATACTATTCACATACGTATAATTTTCAAAACAACATCGATCTTATTTTTGTTTTGTAAATAACTAGTTAACTGTCTTTCACAACAAACATTCAATATTATTCTTACTATTTGTCTCTTCAGATACATTCAGAACACACATTTTATTAGACATCATACTTTCCAAACTGCCATTTTATACTAGTTTTGAAAATTTGTTCTTAGAACACTACAATCACTTATCATTTTTGCAATGAATTTCACTTGTAAACTGTTTTTTGAAATTATATTATATGAAAAGAAAAAGTTTATCATGTTTCTGTGCCGTGTTGAAATGTATATATATTCACTAGACATTTATTGTGTTTGGCTGATCAAAATGTTTAAATTAGTCAATTGTTTTACAAATGCTATAAAGTTTTACTATCTACCTACTGCAATGCTTCATTCCTCTCATTCCTTGCACAAGGCAGGGACTCCTGCTCCAACAGAGCTCTTGTTAATAATAAAATCAGCTTTATAACAATATCTAAAATAAATAAAAATTAATCAATCATCAATAAACCAAAGGATAAAAATAATTAAATGAAGCAATAACCAATAAATCAATTAATAAATAACAATTAATTAAATTCAAACAAAAATAATTAATTAATAAATCAAATATCTATTAATTAATTAATTAATTGTAACTTTATTACACAGCATTAATTAATTAATTTAATAAACATTAATTTGTTAATTAAACAAACATTATCCAACCATAGGATAACTAATCCAATCCATAATAAATCATACGCACATACATGACCAACCACACATAGGTAGAACAAGATACCGACCCAAGACTGGACAACACTTATACCTGACAAGACTGACAAGGTGAACATAATAGACCATGAGTAGGTGAGGGAAAACCAAGTCATCTCCAACAACCGCCATTGGGATTAGGACACGCTCAAACCTGTGAGACCAGGTGGAGTCGATGTCCAGTACCTGAGATCATGCATCCATCGATAAACACAACAGAGCATATATATACAACATCATAGTAGCAGGAAAGTGAAAGAGAATCGCAACACTTTATCATGTTCGCAATGAGTGATAAGACATCGTCCCTTTCACGAAAACAGTCACTCAATACAAACACATTTCATAAAATCATCATCATGGAGTAGGGTTAGTATCATCATCATATATCATAAAATCATATAAATCACATTTAAGAATCTTGAATACATATAAGCCATCAAGAAATATCATCCATTGAGTAATCATAACATGTCATCCATCACATAGATCATTGAAAGTCATCAATATATCATATATCCATAAAGCATCATAAATATCTATTGCATAGGAATAAAGCCATAGTCACCATTAAAATATCATCATAAGTCTAGATAAGTCTATCGAATCATAAATCAAAATGTAAATCTAGGAGGAACACTACAAATGATATTATGGATTTTGTTTAAACTAATTTCTTTTATATGGTAAAATTTTCTTAATATTTTAGTTGTATTTTTTATAAAAATGTCTTAATAGAATTATATTTTAAGCTTAATGTTTAAAAACTAATTTCTTAAAAGGAAGGTCACAAGTTTAAACTTTGTAAGATAGAATTAGGGTTTAAATTTGACAATTGATCTTGTTTGTTAAGTAGTTTTTTAATTTTCTTTTTCATAGTTACTTATTCAAAATTAACCTTCAAAAATATTAAGAGATCTTTATTTATAGTACTCTTAAGCAAAATAATTTGTAATTTTTTGTGTTCTAAATAGGATGGTAGTACTGCTTTCATTCAGCCAAGCGCCAAAGGTGGTCTTGGGCTTATAGACCCCAAAACCCAAGGAATATGTCTTCTTGTTAGATGGATTACTAGAGTTGCTAATGAAGATGAACCTTGGAAAATTTTAATCTGATACCGCATTATGGAGGCTTCAGTAAAGAAGAAGTGGCAAGCTATCAATTGATTAGACAAATTACTTTTGTCTTCAGATTTCTCAAAATTGTTATCTACAATTTTGACCCTTGAAATTTGAAACCTTCAGAACCTGCAAAACGCCAAAAATAGTTGATTCTATAAACCCATAGTACCTAAAGTAAAATCTGTTTACATGTTTGGTCATGACTCCATTTTTACCTCCTATGCACTATTTTCATGTGAAAATATTAAAACTTCAAGGTGAAGATTATGTAGTTCAACCATAAATATGTTTGCAAGGGCAAAAATGTAGGGAACTTTTGTGTGTCTTAAGAAAGTGGGGAACTTTCCTGTTGGTGTTAACTTCCCCAAAGCAGCTATGAAAAAAGTGATAGTCCAAAGGAAGAAGAAATTGAAAGAAACTTTTAAAGACTTAAAATACTGTAGTAGTATTTCATTTCAAATTGCAGTCATCCTGAATAACATGGAGCTGCCAAAGAAGTTGAAGAGTGCATCTGAATTTTTGGAGCATAGCCAAGTGGAATGCAAGATTTGAAACAAAAAAAGTTTAGTAAAACATTTGCAGTAAAACCATCTCCTATACTTTCATCGAGGAAAACCAAAGTTGATGAGAAAAGAACTATGTTTTGTGATGACAATCAAAGTTCTGAGAAGCATGAAAGACATAGACCAGAGATTCATTTTAATAGATTGTTTTAAGAAATAATTATAGAAGTTGAAACCGAACAAACTCATTTGAGAAAATCTATAAATATGCAATCAAAGGATATGAAAGGAAAGGAGGAGATATATGTTGAATCTTTGTGTTTATGTGTATTTCTTTTGACTGTAGATTGTCTTTCAATTTTTCGCAGTTGTGCTTTGTTACTCTCTTGTTTTATTAGATTATGTGTGTGTTATTATAGAATCTTTGCATTCTGAAGTTATTCATACCTATGTCCATTCTAGGTGTTGATTGGATGATCTTTGTGTCAATCATCTTTGTCTCCCTTTGTTTTTAAATCTATAATCCCATTTGTGTCATGGTTATGCACAGATGTTAGTTTGTCTTTTCCGCTTTCTGGTTAAAAGCATACCACATAAAATTAAATTAGATCTTACTAGGGAGTTGCCCCTCTCAAACACAGAGGAAGATCATTAATTCAATAAAGATCTATCCAACTGTTGGTTATGATTTGTCTTCTTTCTTGGGTTAAACTAAGTCATTTAATGTTTATTTTGAAAAGACAAATCTATTTACTAACAAAAATCAAGGCCTCCTTTCCTTTACAATCAATATGGCTAGCTTGGCAAAAAGTTTGTAAATTCTTTGTAGCAGATTTTAGTTTTGTATCAATTTCTATATGGTGAAACAAATGCATCACGTCATAATAAACCTCTTGCTATAAAAAAAATTAAATATGTATGAGATTTTAATGCTTTGAATTGGACCAATTCTTTTTCATATATGAAATATTTTTCTTAAAATTTTAGTTGTATTTTCTATTAAAAATATGTGATACAATTATACATACCTCAAATTTGGGTCCTACATAAGATAGGTATGCCTCATTTGTCATTTCTAATCTAGCTCTCCTTAATTAATAACAATATGAGGTCATCCTATATGATATAAATCCACACTTGGATTCTATTTCGGAGTTTCATTTTCAATATGTTTAAGCCATATGAAATAATCTTTTAGGTTTCCAATCTAGGTTCTATATATCTTAATCTTATTTATTATATAGTTTATATGAGAATTTTCTTGTGAGTAACTTTTTTTTGAGTTTTAAAGATTATTCTTGACGTATAGTGAATGATGTCTCAAGTTTTAACTTATGCATTATTATGATATCTACTTGTTGAGTGTATTTCATTCCTTTTTTGAAATATATTATTATCTTTGTATTCATGTTGTAATATATTTAGTTGTTGTTTGATAATTTGGATGATTTTGTAGAGCTCTTAGAGTTAATAATACTTGTCCAAAAAAACTTGCTTATTTCTTCCTTCTTTCTTTTTACCCCTTTCACTTGGTTTGTATCATTTCATCTTAGTTAAGTTGTGATTAGATTAATTTTATTTTTTCTATTTTCTTTCTTTACAAAAAATTGAGGTATATTATGATCACTTAAACACTCTTAATCAATGTAACTATTTTCTAGTGATTTCTAGGAGCCAAAATCAAACCAACCACCCTTTTAAGGAACATTCACATAGCTCCCCTAAGTGAACCTAAAAAACCTTGACTGCATAATCTTGAACCTTTAGGAATTGATTTCCCTTTCAAGTGAGCACCATCAATGCTTTCTACTATTGGTGCATCTCAACTATGTGTCAAAATAATCCATGTATCCTTAAGTTATATGAGATCCTAAACTAGGTTGTGATGTGCAACCTAGTCTAAGAGAATTTCAAATCCTACACTCTAAAGCCAACCCTTTTGGAAACCAACAATTATCTAGTCAACTTTTATGTGAGTTTTTTTAATCGAACAATTATGTACATGTATTTATAAAATTATTAAGTCATTCTAGGGATCAACTTAGATTCAATGAATCACACAAAGGAATAATCTCATTCACAAGTACTCTAAAGCTACACATCTATACTATAGTATTTCACATTTATTTCACTTGTTTAATGCATAACCATAATAATTTATTAATTTCTAAGGCCTTATTTGCTACCAATGTAAGTCTATGATTTCTCTACTTATATTTGAGCAAGCCTCATGCTTATAAGTGTAATCCATTTCAAAAGAAGATTTAAAGAATAAATGTGAAGATTTAGAGGGTCATACATGAAAAAGATCAAGTCACATCATAAGGACTACTTTGCATAGTGTGGTCCTATCCTAAGCTAGTTCATATGGTGTGATCCTAATCGTTAAAAAATTATTATAGTTTTTTTACCCTACCCTAATCATTATTATGTAGCTAGATTATAAATTAAATCAATTACTTGGACCTTTCATCTAGATTTGATTCAGCATGGACATTGTTTTTATCATTTTAAATTAGATCTAGATTTTTATAGGGAGATTTACAGATTATCATAATAACATTAAGGCTAAAAGTAGTTTCTTATTTCCTTACAATATTAAATAATATCAAAAACTATGGAAGGGGAAAATATTGAAAGGAATAAAGCTACTTCATGTTAAGTGTGTGAAATATCTCATGACATGTTAACTAAATCAATATGTAAATGGACTCACCTAGCACATGAGAACTTAATTATTTGTTAGTAAGGAAAGAGGTGTTTTAGAATTTTCATCCTTTAGTCTTTTAGCCTTTTGCTTATATTGGAAGATCTCTTATAAGTCACCTTGGTCTTGTAATTCTTAAGAATGTAAGATTACCTCTATTAGAATCCATTTATTCATTTTTCTAAAATTGAACCCATTTATGTACATATTTCCAAGTCATTTTAAATGATTTCTTGAATAATTTTAGTTAGATTTTTTAACTTTTGTGAAATACAATTAAAGATTACATGAATCAAATACCCTACAAAATTAAAATTTAGGTTATTTTAATTTTAATTTTATTTATATAACATTCACTAAAATATAATAATATCAATTATATTCATATATATTAGATATAGTAAAATTATTATTTTAACTAATAATTAACTCACACAACAATTAATGTTTCACTCAAGTGTGGATTGTATTCAAATCCTATATGAGATGATTATGGGTCCAGTCTCTATCTAAATTGATTATTATATCTATTTAGATTGAGGGCACTTAAGTACATCACACTAATGAAAGGTCTAAGAACCAATCTATTAGCAAAGGAATCTTTATCAACATTGTAAACTTAAGTCCTTAAAGCCTTCCCAAAAAAATAAAAATATGAAAAAAGAATTCCTATTAATCATCTAATGAACAAGTCTAGTTGAAATAATAATAAAATTGTAAATAAACAAAAAGTAAAAATATAAACGAATATGTTGGGAGAATGACATGCATAAAGTGAAAATGAAATGAAAGAAAAGAACTAATAAAATTTTGAAAACTTTAACATTTATTCTAACATAAAAGAAAAAAAAAATATCCCTAGATGTTAAAATAACATCAATCTTAATTCAACCCTAATAACAAGGAGATGCCAATGATCTATAATTTTAAAAAATAGATTGTATAAACTAAGAACATTTTTTTCTTTTAATATAATGATTATAATTGTCTTGTCATTGTTCAAAACCAAGACACATAATATCCACATGATCACACCAACCAAAAAACATTTATTCTTGACTTTATTAGATTGGAAACAAGTTATAGAGATGGATTGCAACATTTCAGCTACTCTAATATAATCACTGTCAAGTTTCATATCTCATAATTAATTTCCCCTTTGCAATTGCATCTCCAACCTATGAACCTCATAAGTATTCTCCTCATTCCCATAAGTATTATCTTGGAAGCCTTTCCAATCATTAAAAACCTCTATGTATGATTTGGAACACCAAAAGTCATGATTATTCATTTCCCATGAGTATTTTATGTGACGTTATGAAACTACAACTTTCCTTGTATAATCAAATATTTTTTTTCATATAAAACAAAAATTATTTCTAATTAATTTTAAAATTCTATAAAATATTTAATTATTGTTCTAGACATATTTTGCAATGCCCACTATTTATACAAGTGAACATAACACAACAATTAATAGATTTTTTTTAACTTCAAACACAATTAAGATAATATTACAATGGAAATGCAATACCTAAGGTGAAGATAGTTAAGAGATACAACAAAACATAAATAAACTACACCAAACTTTACTATTTTGCAAATAATATATACTTTTTAAAATCACAACATAATGCATATATAAAATTACAAGCAATAGTAATAGTTAATAGATAACTATTTCAACCAAGATTATTTAATGTTAAAACAATAACCCAATCCTTCTATTAGTTTACAACACAACACACCTCCTTTTTCCTCAAGTTGCTCTCATAATTCATCATGTCTACATGTCTAGATGTTCAACACGAGGTTAGAGGATAATCAAATACACAATCTTCATGATAAATAGTATCATTCTTTTAACTAGATCATACAATAAACAACTACTGAATTGTAAAGATGAACAAGGAATGCATATTAATAGGAAGGTGTGGCAAGATCACTCAAAGCTCAAAAGGGTGAGACCTAATGTCTCAGGGGCTCATCACAAATGGTCTTGCCTACGTGAAAGTGTAGAGACTTCATAGTTCGACTTCTTAATTTAAAACCATTTGTTAAGAAACTATAAGAGTGGGTATGCAACCCTTTCTAGGGTCCACTACCTTTGATAGTTTCCTCATCGACTGCCACCCACATAGGTGAGACAGAGATAAAATATTTGTCAAGGTTATACTATGACACATACTCCAAGGAGTTTAGTTTGAATGTTAATTTTGAAAGTGAATATTTCCTTGTTTACTTATAGCATAGATTTATTTAGATTGCTAAACTCAACTTGGTGTAGGAATAACACAAATCATCATAAAATATGATCATGAAGAAATGTCCACGAGAATGATATTAATGAATAACAAATTGATCCCTATGGGAGGTTATACAAACTCATGACATGACAACAAATTGACCTGAGTGATTTTTTAACGAATATCTATCCATAGATTCTTAAAATGACATCATACAAATTAATGCATATTGAGACATTAGCCTAGCCAATTTTGAAGTACATCAATAGACAATTAATATAAACTAAGGAATATTTATTTTATATCTTCTTTGTGTAGAGCCAATCACAGTAATAATCATATACTACGTATAAGATTGTGTTGACCCAAAATACAATAAATATCATATGGCTTATTAATAACCATTTGAACGTTATTATAATGATCTCAAATTAGAAAATAATGACTTTGGAGTAGTCGCATTAGCATTTCAAAACCTAGATAGCAACATAATGTCTTTTATATCAACTGATAACTTTCAATACAAACTAGACATTACATATTCCAAGCTTCTAATCTCACAATAAGAATGCTAGAGGGCATTTATTTAATTTCAATTGACCACCAATCAATAACTCTAGTAACTTCCAACTACAAGTTTGACTATTGAGTAATAATGGCTACATTATAAAAACAACCTCATAAAATTAGTTAAATTTACCCAACCCTTATTTAATGATTTTTTTTAAATAAATAAAAGGAAAAGTTTATAAAACAAATAATGACTATAATAAAATTGTGTATCAAATGACTAACAAACAACATTTAGATAGCATCGTTCTCTTAAATATATCAACTTACTAACTACTTCATGAATGGAGAATAAAACAACCATAAAGTTTCATTCACTACAAAGTGTCAATTATGTATGTAGACACATAAATTTGTCTATTAATTAAATGAATATTAAATATTTTTTTAATGATTAATATTCCTTTATTAATTAAATTGACATTTAATCAATTCACCTTAGCCTATTCTCCTATTCTAGTTAAATAAACTTAATCGGTTTATTTAATTACTAACTATAGTAGAAGTTATTAAATAAATCTAATTTATTTAGTATTCACCTCCTCTTCCTATTTAAATAAATTTAACATTTATTTAAAATCATGAATTCCCAAATCAAATCCCCTTTTTAAATAAATCAATATTTATTTAAAAATGACTCATCCACTTGCATTCTCCTACAATTGCAAGTTGCACATTTAAATAGATTTTTATTTAAATAAAATCCTATTTACCCACACCCACCTCTTTCTAGATTTTTCTAGATTCTTCCAATCCCCTTTTAGACTCTTCTAACCTCTTCTAGTTTATCCTAATCCCTCTTCTAATCATTTGCACAATCTTAATCCAAGATTAACCCTCAACCCATCATCTCACCCATTTAAGACTCTTACAGAGTCATAAAGGCTTCCCTTCTCCAACACTTCAACCCACATGGGTCTTGATCCTTCGGTCAAGGCTTAACCACGGGTAAACTTTGCACAAAAGTTTACCCATTGGATAATAACCTTACCCTTGGATAATAGCTTTATCTAATGACCCAACCCATATGAGGTTACCCTCATGTCTTCTTAGACATTAAATGCTCTTTCCCTCTCCTTTCAAGCCATCTCATAGTGACACTTGTCATCATGGGACTGGGTTGAAAGCCATCACATGGATCATGAATCATTAAATCTTAGCCCTTCACAAGCCCTTTCAATCCTGACCATCCAATCCTCTATTTTGCCTATAAATAGAATTGTTCCCCACAACCAAAAGGAGAGAGCATGGAAGCATTGTTATTATAGTGGAATTACATAGGATAACTAACAGCTTTCTCATAGCATCATCATTTACATTTGCATAGCATCTTGTTTAACATTTTCCAACCATCTTGAATCTCCATATGGCATCCATAGCTTGTGCTAAAAGTTGAGAGCTTCATTCATTTGGGACTTGGAGAGGAGAGAAACAAGGGAGGAACAATTATCAAAGCATCATGGAGGAATCTTAGAAAGACTAACATTTCTTTCTTTGCTTGTTTGTGCTTCTTTCATGTTGTTTTTAAATATCCTTTGAATATGTATTGAAATGGTTTTTGTTCATCTTGTTTTGGTTTTAGTTCAAACTAACCTACTAATGGTGGACCTTGTTTGTGCCTTTTCTATCAACATCATTTGGTGAACCTAACGTGAATCAAACACTTAAAATTTTGCCTATTTTTTTGAAAATTTGCAGGTTTTTATGCACAGGTAGTGTTTTAGCGCCTTCATCGCCCGAAATAGCACCTTTGTCGCTCATTTTAGTGCTTTCTCTATGCGGTTTAGCACCCTACTCTTGGTCTACTGGGTTTTAGTATTAGCGCTTTTGTTCATTTTTATAGTGCTTTTGTTCATTTTTATAGCGCTTTTGAACTGTTATAGTGTTTTTGTCCTTGTTTGTAGCGCTTTTAGTTTTGAATAGCACTTTTGTCATCAGTTGGCGCTTTTGTAACCGGCACTAGTTTAGTGCTTTTGTCACGGACAGAGGAGTAATTTTGTAACCTCAAGAAATACTTTTAGGCTTGTGAGCCCACCATGTCCACTAACCTTTTGCATGTTTTAATTGTAGGTTTTCTAACTCTTTGTGCAGGTTTTGGGAGGGGTTAGTTGATTTTTGGTTTTTAATCTTTGTTGTTTTCACAAAAAGATTGAAATGAACTTCATATTTCTTTGGTGCACCTAAAATAAAGCTCATGTTTCATTTTGGTTCATAAAAAGAACTTAATCTTTTTTATTTTCATAAAAGGATTAAATTGAACTTTGCATTTCTTTGGTGCACCAAAAATAAAGCTCATGTTTCATTTTGTTGCATAAAAAGAACTTAATCTTTCTTGTTTTCACAAAGGGATTAAAAAGAACCACATTTGTCTATCTTGCAAAGTATAAAAAGAACAACAAAATTCACAATTGTTTTTTTTTGCATGTCATGATGATCTTCATTTGGGCTTTAAAAAGAACCAACAATCTTTCAATTCTTGCAAAGATTAAAAAGAACAATCAAGTATATTCTTGCAAGTAAAAATAACAAGCCATCCTTTTGTTTTAGCAAACGATTTTACTTTTATTGACCATGATTTGATTGCAAGTTCAAAACAAATTGCTATATGGGATTAAAACTAAACACTATGCTTGTTGGAGCAACATCTCCAAATAGAGGTTAGAAAACCATTGCAATGATGGCATAAAAAAGAACAAGTGTCCTTCATGCTTGAAGGTGGTAGGCATATGCTCCCCCCTTCATTGGGTGATCAAAAATCCAAACTCACCATTTTACTTACTTTCTTTCATTTTCGCTATTAGGATAAAACCTTTAGCAGACTTGCGCTCCCAAGAAGCCCATAAGGTCTGTGAGAGGGGAATGAACTAAGTGGGGAAGAACTTTAAAGCCAAGTTTACCAACCCACTATAATCAAAAGTGGAGGCTGATGAAAATACCCTCCAATGGCAGTGTGCATTGATAGTCTTCCCCCAGTATCCTTGAGATATGAAAAGCCTTTGTTTTCAAGGTTGGGAAGCCTCTTAAGGGAGTTTATCTTTCTCCGCACCGAACGAAACCTTTACTAAAGAGATTTAGAAGTAGAAACCTCACCGAGTCAGCTAGCTAGACATTTGTAATATCATAGTGCAAGGGTGGGCAAGAATCCTCCCCCAAGACACTCACCATTTATCTCCCAAGAAAATGATCCAATTGAGGAGCAATTCTCTTTGGTTCAAATTATGGACAAAGCCAAAAAAACGGGTGCACCTTAGGGTGTGACAGGGTTGTTTGAGCTAATGGAGTATCAAGTGTGGGGTATTGTTATTAGGAATGACCTTTTTGACAATGGTAGAGTCTATCTGATTTTTCTTTTGTTTGTTCAGAACCTATGAAAATAAAAGAGGATTTGAAATATCTTTGAGCGGATTTGAAAAGATCCTAAACATACATCAATAATTATCAAGAGAAAAGAAGTGTTTCTATGTGCTTGTGTGCTTGTCGTGTCTTCTTGTCAAATAAATCATCTACCATTTGGAACAAGTTACAACCCAAAAACAAAATTCTTGAAAAAGCCATCAATGCTTAGTGTTTGTAAATCTCTCAAATACACCAAGAAATCAATTTATCAATAGACCAAAAAGAAGCAAAGAGAGAAGAAAACCCAAAAGAAAATAAGTTTCTTGTACAAAAACCGTAATTTTTTGCTTAAGCATGCACCTTCATCCATCGCTATCATGATTTTAGTTATGGTTTTATCGACGATTTTGAATTAGAACCCCTCATATCATAAGCTTTTTTTCAAAGAAGAGCTTTATCATATAGACACAATCACGGTCAACGCATTCCTCCATCATACATTCCACAACCCACAATCACCTATTAGAGATTCCAAGGTTACACCTCTTCCATATTTCATCTTCTTTATAACATTTTCTAAATCACGCATCTTCCATATCTCCTAAACATTCAAATCATTTCCAAATATATTCAATATCTCCTAAACATTCTAATCATTACCAAACATCTTCCATGTCTCATAAACATTTAAATCACCTTCAAATTCATCTTATATACTTCATCAAATTCATAAAGTCATATTCCTCCATTTTTCTATTTTCTCATTTCCACATCTTCACTCTTCATTTTCAAGTCACATTTCTAAATTCACATATCTTTCATATTTCTCCATTTTTCAAACCATACTAAATTTTCAAAATCATACTCACACATATTTCATAAGTCATTTTCTAAACACCTCCATATTTCATCTTCTCAAGTTATCTTCAAATTTACCCATCTTTCAAAAGTCAATTTCTCTTCCTTCATCAAATTCAAATCATTTCAAAAAAAAAAAATTCATTTCCACCTCACATATACTTCATTATCTTCTCATAAAAAATTTCACGCATCTTCCCCAATTCATATTCATTATTCCAAATCATTCATCAAACTCATAGTCACCTAGTAGAAATCCTAAGATTTCCACATTTATTTCAAAGCTCATTCCAAAAACATCAAAATTCCATTCAACTCTCAACACACAAAGGTTTTGTCCTTAGTTCTTTTGGGATATTTCTACTCATATCAATAAACATACTTTCTAGTGTGTCTCTACATCTAGGATAAATCATCCTAAGTGGCATTACTAAACATCGTAAATATGTTAAAGCTAGCTTTTGAGTGCATCCTCTCAAAGCTAGGTAGCTTGTGCTTTGTAAAAACATAAAACTTGCTACACCTCATCTCATAGTTGTTAAAAAACCAAACAAGCAATTCTAAAGAGAACTTTTTTGTTACCCAACCTTTTGTAAACGAGATCACTCATCCATAAAATTTTCATCATCCACTCTTGGAATCATAAGAAAGGAATCAAACAGCTACTTTTTCACCCACAAATGCATACTTCAAACATGGCTAGGACTAGGTCTTGGAGTCAAAGGAAAACTCAAAATTAAATATGGGAAGAAGAGGAAGAGGTCGTTAACCCCTTTTCAAGAAGAGGAGACCCAAACACCCCTACACAAGCACAAATAGAAGAAGCAACTAGCAACCCCCGATTTAACAGACTTTTTGAGGAAATTCTCAAAGGAAATGTTGACACCCATTTTCTTAGAATTTCTCAAGAAGGAGAAAAAATCCCCGCAGACTTTGACGTATCACAAATTAGGGATATACCAGAACAAGCCCAACATAGTTATCGACAAGAACAAAATCAAGATGACAGGAGGGCGAGGAATACCCATAACTATGATGATAACTATCAACAAGGAAACATCTCGTCTCATCCTACAAAAATGGATATGTTGAGACAACAGATGCAAGACCTTGCCCAACAAGTACACTCAAGAAGGTCACAAAAGCAATGTGCTCTTGAAGATATTTGTCCATATCCATTTGATAGAAACATATGCATACCTCCTTTCCCACACAACTTTGAAACCCCAAAGTTTGATAAATACAAAGGAAAGGGAGATCTTAGAGATCATGTGCGAGAATTTTACTCTACCTGCTTAGAGGTTGCATATGAGGACACATATTTAATGCGCCTTTTTCCCCAAAGTTTGGGAGGCTCAACTATGCAATGGTTCTCATGCCTACCCGATAGGATCAAGACCTTTGAGGACCTGATACAAGAATTTATCACTCATCATGCACATAACATAGAACAGGATGTCTCCATGGCTGATCTATGCAATACAAACCAAAAGAATGGTGAGCTATTCTCGGAATTCTTATAAAGTTGGAGATACCTTTCTAATAGACGTTCCTTCCCCATTCCCAAAGAACAATTAGTTAAAAAAATTATTTAAAACTTCAATGAGGAAATGGAATTCTACTTGGACATAAATGTTCGGACACTTTCAAAGATGTGATAGCCCAAGGTCTTAAAATCGAGAAAGCCCTTATCAAAAAGGGACTTATCAAAATCTTCAAAGACAACCAGGATGGTCCACGACTAGCCTACAATAGTAACAAACCAAAAATTTGGTCCAAGAACAAAAACATTGTTAATGATGGTGTTGTGGACACATGAACTGTCAAAATCACCCAACCCATAATCAAAATTGCAAGGCAAGCAAATAATCGCAACAACCCCACTACCAATCAAGGTAATCCCCAAAACAATCAAGGAAATTAAACTCCAAATACACAACAAGAGGAACCTAAAAATAGGTACCCTACCTTCAAACCCAATCACACATATACACCCTCGAGAGAACCTCTCGAAAAGATTTTACGACAACTCATCTCTTATGAACTTATCACATTGCCTAAAACGTCAAACTATGAACCATAGATTAAACCTTCACGATGGAGAAATAATGGGTATTTTGAATTTCATAAAGGAAAAGGACACAAAACAAATAGCTAACATCGGTTAAAAGATATCGTTCAAGACCTCGTTGATTGAGGTGAGAAAAGTAGATGGTCACAATGCAAAAACTTCCAATACTAATTATACCTTGTTCAAGAATCCACTCCCATCATATGAGAAAAGAGGTCCCTCCCATCAAGGTAAGAATCAAGATAGCACAACAAACTATACCCGTGCACCATATACTTATACTGTCAACAACCTTTATGATGCCAATGAACAAGTTGCAACCATTACAATCAAAGGTAAAGATCCTGCATGCAATGTTGTAACTCGTTGTAGCAATATTACTATACAAGTAGCACCATCAAGAGTGGCATACGTGCTCAAACATTATAACCTTGTGGATAAATTATATAAGACGCCAACACTTATCTCCATACTAGAGCTTTTGTGCTTATCACCATCACATAAAACCATCTTAGACCAAACTCTCCAAGAAGCGTCAGTTCCATCCGACCTCAATACAGATGAATTTCAAGCCATGGTTGGTAGTCTCAAATCATTACCATGTCACACTTTTGCTGAGAATGACGATTCATCCTTTCAACAACCGCGTAACGCTCCTCTTCACATTGAGGGATTCATACATAAACACAGAATGAAGCAAATCTTGATTGACAATGGAGCATGCCTTAACATTTGTACCTTATAGTTAATCATAGCATTGGGATATGCAGAAGATGTTGTTGATGCTAGAAAGCAGATCACAATCAAGGCCTATGATGATGCACAACGCTCCTCTAAAGAGTGTGTTACTCTACCAGTTAGGGTAGGACGCATGGTAAAGAATGTGATTTTCCAAGTACTAGACCTCCCTCTTCCATACAATATCCTATTAGGTAGACTATGGATTCATGCCATGGAAGCAGTACCATCCACTTACCATCAATACATCAAGTTTCCACATAACGAAGTAGAGATTACTATCCTCGATGATGCCAACCCATTCGCTTTTTGCAATAATATAAGGCATCAACCTGATATCACAGTCCCTAGTAATAGAGAAGCCACCACCTCATCATCTTACATCCACCCAACAAATCTCACCAGTCCACCGATCCCTACACCCAAACAAGAAAAGTTGAAAATGAAAGTAAAGGATGAAGGCCCAGGAGAGTATAATATTAGTCATCTTTTCTACTTTGGCCAACTACCCCTCTCCCCTAGGACTCAAGGTAAACCACAAATGTCACTCAAGCCACTTGTTGTAGCCAACACTACTACACTTGATGGATTCATCCCAAACAAATCATAGGAACAGGAAACTATTGATGAAGACTTCGCGGGATGGCTCTATAGAGACCCTTCTGATACAACTAGACAACAGATTGGGATTCCTACAGAGATGTATGGTAAAGGCTTTACCCTAATGAAAAAGATGGGCTATGATGGCCATAGTGCATTAGGATCCCACAAAAAAGGTGTACAAGATCCATTGCAACCATTGTTACAACCACGGGATACAACTGGACTCTGATTCAACCCTAGTTCAAGAGTCTCTTCTAAGCTTAGGATTCCAAGCAAACAAAAGTATACCACTTCCAATTTCATCCCTTCCAGAAGCAGAACAGTGTCCCTTGCAAATCAACCTACAAAATCTGAAAAAATCCAGTCATGAAAGACTTATCAACTACAGTCTCTACATACATCGAGCAAGCAAAAGAGTCATGTTACTTGCCAAACTGTCACTCCCAAGATAAAAATCTTGTCCACTTCAGACACCCCATCAAATAAAACTCTTGTAGAAGTTGTCGATAAAACTTTCACATTGACCGACATCCCTATAACATACAACAACAAAGTTCTACCAAGAGATTCTGAAACAAATTCGCATGAGTATGAATGGGGTTCTTTGGCTTCACATGAATCTGAAGAATATTCTCCTGGTCCTCTTATAGACAAAATAATTGAAGGAGAGGCATGGATTAAAACCTTTTGGGATTTTGATCCTAAAGATACTTCACAAACAGATAGGTTACCTCCCGAGCCTGATTACAAAGAGGATAGTACTGACAATGACCTTGATTCCTCCATACTTACCCTAACCGATGCATCCTATGAACTTAACCTGATTGATGAAGAAATGCCAATTATTCATCCTAAACTCATTAATTGGGACCAGTAAGATCCCCCACACCTTGACACCTTCCGAAATGATGACACGATCATAGACTTTCTTGAATTACGAGATGACATACCAAGCGGGGATCACAAAGTTGGGTATGCTATTGAACTTAACAGTGCAACTTACTTTAGAGAGAATGTGAAACCTTTCATTCGCAAAAATATTATAATCAAAACAAGATCCTCAAGTGAAAACCACATTGTGGCACTTGTGGAGACCAAAAGAGTAAAAACAAAGGACGTATCCAAAGGTGAAAATATCTTTGAAGCGCCTGAAGATGGAAGGTTTGACATTCTCCCCTATAGAACTAATCAAGAGAGATTGTCTATTTTTATAGAAGAAACAAAGGAAATCAATCTAGGGGCACCGAAAAATCCACACATACTACATCTAGCAAAATCATTGACTCCAACAGAAGATCCTGATTTTATAAAAATCTTTCGAAAGCGAGAAATCAATTTTGCATGGTCCTATGCAGACATACCAGGCGTTGATCCATAACTAGTAATGCATCACTTGAGAGTAGTAGAAGAAGCCAAACCAGTAAAAAAAAAGCTCAGAAAGATGCATCCTCAAATCACACTATTAGTAAAAGCATAACTCAAAAAACTATTAGACGTCAGTTTCATAAGACCCATTAATTATGTAGAATGGATCTGCAACCTTGTACCAGTGGCAAAACCAACTGGGCACATATGTATCTCTACAGATTTTAGAGATCTAAACAAGGCATGTCCTAAGGACAACTTCCCTCTTCCAAACATTGATATGATCGTGGACCTCACAGTAGGATATGCAATGCTATCATTCATGGATGGCTTTTCAGGATACAACCAAACAAAGATTGCTCTAGAGGATCAACACAAAACAACTTTTACATGCCCATGGGGTACATACTATTGGAATATAATACAATACGGTCTCAAGAATGCATGCACCACATATCAAAGGGTGATGACTGCTATCTTCAATGACATGATGCATACACTAATAGAAGACTATGTGGATGATTTACTAGCTAAATCATTAACAAGAGAGGGACACCTCACCATACTGGACAAAATTTTCACCAGATTGGAGCAATATAACGTACACCTTAATCCAAAGAAGTGTGTCTTTGGAGTAACCTCTGGGAAGTTCCTAGGATATATTGTCTCAAATAAAGGAATTTAGGTTGATCCCGCAAAGGTCAAAGCAATCATGGTGCCACCTCCTATGTACATCGGTCAATTGAGAATATTACAAGGGAGGCTATAGCCAATATGTCACTTCTTTGCACAATTGGTCGTTAAATGTCATCCCTTCACACATTTGCTCCATAAGAATGTTCATTTCAAATGGGAAGAGAATTGACAGCAAGCATTCAAGCAGTGAAAGGACTACCTAATGACACCACCATCTCTAGATAGACCATTATTTTATACATATCGGCTACAACTATGGCCTTAGGAGTCTTACTCGCACAACATAATGTAGAAGGAAAAGAATGTGTAGTATACTACATTTCCAGAACACTGGTAGGTTATGAACTCAATTATACCCCTATTGAACGAGCCTACCTAGCAGTGATTTTAGGAGCCACTAAACTGAGACACTGCATGCTGACACACAAAATACAACTCATTATTAAAATCGATCCACTCAAGTACCTACTCAGTAAAGTATCACTAACAGGTCATTTGGCAAAATGGATTATGCTCCTCAGTGAATTCGTGTGATAAACCCAGATATATCACCTGACATAAATTTGTTAAATAATGTTAATATACTAAAAGAAGAAATAAATCACTAAATACTGTTAATTTGTGTTAAATATAAATAAATGATTAAAATGTTAGTATATTTAATATATAAAATAATATAGAAAAATGTTATTAAATTAAAGTGTTAATGGAAACAAAATATTGAAGTTAACTATGAAACGGTGACTTAGTATAAGGAAGACACCACGGTGCCCCCCCCCCCCCCCCTCACAAGAAGTGCTGGGACGGGGGTGGCAGCTTGGGTTGTGACCACTGTCACGCCCCTTCCTACAGAAGAGACCCCGTGGTGGGTCGCAACCCTTCCCCTCCACGGGGTATAAAGAAAGACCTCCATCGAGCAAAAGGGGAGTGGCAAGGAGGAAGACAGAAGGACTTCATTCGGAACTGCGAACTTCAATCTACAGACGACAACTAGGGTTTACGAACTTCAATAGCAGACTGTGAACTGCGTACAGGTAAGAGGTGTTACGAGTCATAAGGTATATATGTGTGTGGACGTGTGTGCCACACACACACATATATATTAATGCATATTTACGAATATATATATTATTGAATGTTTACTTATATGTATGTGGCAATAAATATAGGTATCCATGCAGAATATTTATGTATATTTAGGATCAATAAAGAGGATTAAAGAGTATGTAAATGTAGACGTAAATTATGAAATGGAAAATGATAATGAATTATAAAATGTAATATGAATAATGTGACTATATGATGGAGGCTATAGGGAGGAAATTCCCTTAGCCTAATGGAGGGATTATGATAATCCCTGGTAGGTAGTATATATTGAGTATCTATATGCATATATGTATGGCTTGGGTGATAAATCTCACCCAAGAAGAGACAGATCTGGTTGGTCCTCTCTGGTAGAGTTGGATGACAAGATGTATCATCCAAGGCAAGGAATCGATCATATAGGATGGTCTTCCTTGGTATGGCTTGGGTGTAAGAAATTACATCCAAGGCAGGAATCGAATTAACCTTCAATTTCCTAGTATGGCTTGGGTGTAAGAAATTACATCCAAGACAGGAATCAAATTAACCTTTGATTTCCTAGTATGGCTTGGAACCAAGATGGGTTCCAAGAAGGCGAGCTTCACAACCACCTAAGGACATGTCCCAGTACTACACTCGTATCCTTTTTATTAAATAAGAATTGAGATTAGTTTTTAAATAATTGAAGTTTAATTGCAAACTAGATTAGTATATATATATATGTTGCATTCTAACAGTCTATTTTGCAGGATAGTGGTCTCTAACTAGTAGGGACATTACAATTCAGCATAGAGTATGTGGACCAAAAAGCAATCAAAGGACAAGTTATTGCAGATCGATTGCTCGAAGCACCACTCATAAGAGACCATCCTCTTATCTCAAATTTTCTAGATGAGTAAATATTCACAGTTATGCCAGCACAGCAATGGAAGTTATATTTTGATGGGTCTTACACTCCGTATGGTTCAGGAGCCAACATTATTTTTATAACACCTCAAGGTGATAGCATTCCAAAATCATATAGGCTCACATTCCCATGCACAAATAACATAGCAGAGTATGAAGCCTTGGTCACAGGACTAAGAATGATTGTACAATGGAACTTAAAGGAGCTACAGGTCTATGACGATTCACAACTGCTAATTCGATGAGTCAATGATGAATACCAAACTAAGGATGATAAGCTCATGCCTTACAAGAAAATAGTTGATAGATTCAAAGAATTGTTCATAGCTATCACTTTTGAGCAGATTCATCGAGATCTTAACAAAGTTACAGATGTAATGGCTACAATAGCCTCTCTCCTCGATCTTCCACATAATTCAACAGGATGTGAGTTCTTAGTTGAACAACTTTTGATCCCTGCTTATGATATCTCAAAATCCGAGATGGTATGTCAACTCATCTATCTTGATTTCCCATGGTATGGTGAGTTTTACGCTTACCTACGTGATCAAATCCTTCCACCTAACCAATCAAACAACCAATGCAAAACCTTCATATGCCAATCTACTCGATACACCATTATTGTCGAAACCCTATACCAATGAGGTCTTGACAGTACTCTCCACCGATGTTTAAAGAAGGGTGAGGTGACCATAGCTTTAGAAGAAGTACATGAAGGTATCATTTGGGCTCATTCAAGTGGCCCTTCATTAGCTAAAAAGATCGTGCGGGCAGGATACTATTGGCCCTCTATGGAAAAAAACTCCTACTACTTTGTCAGAAAGTGCAAAAAGTGCCAAGTTCACAGAGATCTGATACATGCACCAGTGTAAGAATTGCAACCCATCGCAACACCATGGCCCTTTTGTCTGTGAGGACTGGACCTTGTGGGTAAAATCCATCCATCTTCATCCAATGGTCACAACTTCATCATTACTACCACATAATACTTCACAAAGTGGAAGTTATTCCACTTACCCAAGTAACCAGCAAGCAGATCGTCTCATTCATCCTTAATTACATCATCTGTCGGTATGGTGTACCCATGTCCATCATCATAGATAACGAGCTTCCTTTCAAAAATTAAGATGTCCGGGAACTCTGTGAGAATTTTCATATCCAACACCGTTTCTCCACCCCATATTACCCACAAGGAAATGGTCAAGCAGAAGCCTCAAACAAGAACATATTGAGGATCCTAAAGAAAACAGTCAATGATGTGGATCATGATTGGCATATTCGTCTAAATCTAGCACTATGGGCATATTGAACTAGCATTCGAACCCCAACAGGCGCAACCCCATATTCACTTGTATATGGAGTAGAGGCTATTTTGCCTATTGAGGTCGAATTACCATCTCTATGGGTTTCCTTGTGTAATTTGATTACTGATGAAGAGTACCGGGTCTCACATCTTCAGGACTTGGAACTGCTTGATGAGAAGCGACAAGCTACCTACAATCACCTAAAAGCATATCAGCAGCGCATGAGCAGAAGTTACAATCATAGGTTCAAACCTCGCACATTTGAGGTAGGAGATCTTGATCTCGGAGAGAATCCTCACAATCAACCAAATAGAGAACATTGGGGGGAATCCAATTGGCTAGGTCCATATGTCATCATTGCAGTCTTTGGATCTGGGCATATCACTTAGCAACTTTAGAAGGAGAACCATTGGCAGATCCAATAAACAACATTCATCTCAAAAGGTTCCATGCATAATCTATACAGAGCATGAAGCTCATCAAATATCAGAAAATACCAAAAACATTCAAAAAAGGTCCTAAAAAAAAAATACAAAAAAATGAAAAAATCAAGAAAATAGTAAAGAAAAATCATGCATCCAAACAGTGAAAACCACTCCGGTGGTGCCTTGGATAAGTACTGTGGTGAAAACCTAGCAAACAGGCGCCATTTGTAAGGTTGCAGCTCCATTATCTTTCGGACTTGTTGCGATCACATCCATTCATACATCATTTATACCATGGCTTGGTATTGATCTACAATCAGGGTTATTGCCTCATATGTCATGCATCACATTTTCACACCCACACCTAACTGGGGGCAATGTTATTAACCTAATGATGGGAGTAATTATCCATGCTTATGATTCGCTAAGTTACTCATTTGAAAAATGTCTTGAAATAATCCAAAAACATTCGTAAAAACTCAGAAAATACCAAAAACATTCAGAAAATATCCTGAAGAAAAACACAAAAACATCCATAACATTCAAAAAATCTAAAAAACATGAGAAAACATCACAATCAATCAAAAACATTGCAATAAAGTTGTTCATGTACATAAACATCGCAACAGATGCAAAACAAGCATTTCGAACTACCTATGAGATGACCAACTATCAGATCAACAAACAAACAAACATCTGAGCAACACATACACGAAAACGTCTTTATCAAGGATGCATCCTTCAAAAACAAGACATGATGATATATATCTTTGACAAGAAAATTTTGTTTAGGCACTTGGTCCGATTTATGGCTTTTTATATCAGGTTCCTATGCCACTCTAGGATATCCACAAGTGATTAGGGTGGCCGGATTGATTCGTGATATCTTTTTCTTTGTTTTCTTATTTGCGGATTGTTCCAATGATGTTTTGGGGCACATACTAATGGTGTCTACGAGGGAAGTTCACTAAGTTACGAGATCCTATGCAAAAATATAGTCATGGATCACTATGGCTTACTGACTACAGCGTATACCTCGACCATACATATATGAACCAAAATGGAGGGGAACCTTCCTTGTCTGCAATGTTTGTTTAGTACAGGTGCAACGTTCAAACTTGGTTTCTAATACCTTAGCCAAGATCGGTACTACCATTCTCAATGAGGATATAAAGCACAATGAATAAGCCATGGATCGCCAATTTCATCTCTTCAGTATATATTGCATTTCGTTGCATTCCATCCATACATAAATCCATATCGCTGCATATCATTCATACATAGTCATGTTGATGGATACCTCATGTCTATCTGTTGTTCTTTGAAACGATGTGATAAACCACACTGTCTCATAGAGGGGCAAATGTAGACACATAAATTTGTCTATTAATTAAGGGTGAACTCACAATAATGGTTCCCACTTTTTTGCCACTTTTGACACTGAGATGAACAATTTTAAAATAATCTTCAACTTCCAACAACTATAACTTTTAAACTATTAAGAATTTGAAGATGATGTAAATTAGTGATTTGTAGAATTTTGTCTTTAGATTCTATATATATTTTTTTCAAATTTTTTTGAAGGATTTTTTTTAAATTTTTCCATCTCCCTCGAAAAGTAGTTTTTTACAACAAACTACATTTTTTAAGAGTGATGTGCCTCCCGAAACAAATAACTTTTTTTCTATAAATTATAAAAACTCAATTCTTTTGAATTTTGGTTTGTAACATCAATATCGAAGGCTTGCAGTTGGTTTGATAGTGATATGTTCAATATTTTTCATTTTATTAAGTTTTGAAGTCCGACTAGTCATAATTCAGATATAGGTTTACGTTTGAACACATAACTTATTCTATATATATCGAAATTCAATTTTATTTTTTTTGTTAGAAAGAAGACATCAATACTCAGGGCTTAGATATTTTTCAGAATTTTTTTGAATTAGTTTCCTATTTTTCCCAATGCGTTGAACAGAGAAGTTCATATTCTGTGAAAAACCTATATTTGGTAAAATTAAAAAATAAGTTCATAATAAACTCAATATGTAATAAAATTATATTCATTGGAAAGCTTGCTTCAAGGACTATAATTCTACATTTTGGGTTGTCAAGATCATTCCATTTGAGCCTTCAACCAGAGGTTTCAAGGCCAAAAATCTGCAAAAAAATGTAGAAATCTTCAGAGAAGTGTTAAAAAAGGGGTTCGAACGAAGGGAGGTTCGAGCGAACCCCCCATTTTTAGAGGGGTTCGAATGAAGGGGGGTTCGATCGAACCCCCGTGCTATAATTGAAAAATGACATAAACGGGCATTAAAGGTGCTTCGCTCGAAAGATGGGGTTCGAGCGAAGTGGGGTCTTCGCTCGAACCCCAAAGGGTATTCCGTTCGAACACCCCCACTTTGCTCGAACCCCCCGTAAATTTTTTTTCCACTTTCACCAATTTCCTTCGTTGGCAAATGTGGGAACCAGCTTTGTGAGTTCACCCTTAAATGAATATTGAATATTTATTTACTAACTAATATTCCTCTATTAATTAAATTGACATTTAATTAATTTACCTTAGCCTATTATGCTATTCTAGTTAAATTAATTTAATCAATTTATTTAATTACTAACTATAGTCAAAGTTATTAAATAAATCTAATTTATTTAATATTCACCTCCTCCTTCCTATTTAAATAAATTTGACATTTATTGAAAATCATGAATTCCCAAATCAAATCCCCTTTTTAAATAAATTAATATTTATTTAAAAATGACTCATCCACTTGCATTCTCCTACAAATGCAAGTTGCACATTTAAATAGATTTTTATTTAAATAAAATCCTATTTACCCACACCCACCTCTTTCTAGATTCTTCTAATCCCCCTCTAACTCTTCTAACCCTTTCTAATTTATCTTAATTCCTCTTCTAATCATTTGCACAATCGTAATCCAAGATTAACCCTCAACCCATCATCTCACCCATTTAAGACTCTTACAGAGTCATAAATGCTTCCCTTCTCCAACACTTCAACCCACAGGGGTCTTGACCCTTTGGTCAAGGCTTAACTATGGGTAAACTTTGCACAAGAGTTTACCCATTGGATAATAACCTTACCCTTGAATAATAGCTTTATCCAATAACCCAACCCACATGAGGTTACCCTCATGTCTTCTCAAACATTAAATGCTCTTTCCCTCTCCTCTCAAGCCATCTCATAGTGACACTTGTCATCATGGGATTGGGTTGAAAGCCATCACATGGATCATGAATCATTAAATCTTACCCCTTCACAAGCCCTTTCAATCCTGACCATCTAATCCTCTATTTTGCCAATAAATAGAACCATTCCCCACAAGCAAAAGGATAGACCATGGAAGCATTGTTATTATAGTGGAATTACATAGGATAACTAACAACTTTCTCATAGCATCATCATTTACATTTATATAGCATCTTGATTAACAGTTTCCAACCATCTTGAATCTCTATATGGCATCCATGGCTTGTGCTAAAAGCTGAGAGCTTCATTCATTTGGGACTTGGAGAGGAGAGAAACAAGAGAGGAATAGTCATCAAAGAATAATGAAGGCATCTTAGGAAGACTAACCTTTCTTTGTTTTCTTGTTTGTGCTTCTTTCATGTTGTTTTTAAATCTCCTTTGAATATGTATTGAAATGGTTTTTCTTAATCTTGTTTTGGTTGTGGTTGGAACTAACCTACTAATGGTGGACCTTGTTTGTGCCTTTTCTATTAGCATCAATATAATTATTTGATTCAAACAAAATTATCACAATGATGACCATCATATTTTACTTATAGGAAAATCAATCTACTCTATATTTCTTTTATAAAATTGATTGAAATAAAGAACTCCATAGGTCATTTCTGTCATATCTTTCCTATGCATTGTTTGAACAAACAAGGGGAGAATTCTACCATAAGAATCCACTGAATTTTTTTCTAATAAAAAAATGACATCATTTATTTCTATTCTATACTAGGTAGTTCAATTAGAGGTTAATAATTCATATATAATCCTTTGTATATTACTTGAAATTTTACATTAACATTTTGTTTCATTCTAGAACACCTTATCAAGTGTTTTGAGTGTTAGAAGTCAACCAAGGTGAGATTTCATTACCTAGGCTTCCTCCAAGTTCTTTCAAGGTTTTCTGGTAAAAAGGGCTCTAGTTTTCTAATTACAAAGTACTCTCTTTTTCATCACCAGGGTTTAAGGAACCAACCACCTACACTTAAATTCCCAACAAGCAAATTTACATATAACCTTTATAAATTCTTCTATAAAATAGAAGCTCAACTTAATAATGTAAATTAAATAGAAAAGTTTGTTGAACACTATCAAATGTTGAGAGAGGGGATGAATTAGCATAAAATAAAACTTGATCAAATCAAACTACTTAAATCATAACATCCATCCAAACCAATGTGCAGGAAAGTAAATAGCAGAAATAGTAAATGCATCCACATAAGATCACCAAGATTTTTATGTGGAAAACCCAAATTGGTAAAACCTACGGTGAGAATCAAAATCCCAATATATATATTAATTGTTTGCAATGTTTAAGGACACGGGCCAAGGAGTGAGCACTGCTCTAGACTTGCAGACTAAGGCGCACAAGCTTAGGCAAGATACAAAAGAAAGACTTGCACAATTGAAGATCACTCTTCGGCGCAAGGTACAAAATCAACTATCCAGTACAATATGAGAAATAGATTGAACTAAATGAGAAAAGGCATCTATCAAAATGTATATAATAGTTCACTATTTAAGCACTCATCTGACTTCTCTGTAGCACTTCCAGACCTCTATCTTGTATAAGATTTGCACCATATTCACAATGCACGCCTTACTATCAGCTCATCATATCACACACACTTGATTACTCAATAATTCTAACTTATATATACCATCCATATCAATATATTCTTCATGAAGTTGGCTTGATGAAGATGTAGTGTGTATCTTACTACTGGCCCAAAAACAATTGACACAACTAATGCAGAATGCACAAAAATGTGTAGTGACCTACACCCTATCGGCTCATCATCCAAAAAGAGTTATATACATTCCACATGCAACCACACAGTCAAAATATCTTCAAGAGATAGGTTGCTTAATACAGACCAAAATTAAGATAAGTGGGCCACCGAAATGAGAATTCGAAACTGTAATGGATGAAAAAATTGGGTTTCACTAGTTATGCTTTGTAAACTATAAAATGGCCTAAATTTCACAAATATTAAATTAAAAGGAGGATGAACCAATAGATCCAACCTTAGTTCTATTAAGAAGAGGGTTGAATGCTAATTGAGGTACTATTTCCTCTTTTGTTTAAGTTGAAATTGTGTTTGAATTAGGTTTTGAATTGCAAATGCTAAATCTATAACAAAAAATGAGAAATTAAAATGAAATTGTAGACGTATAAAAATGACCGTATTCCTAAATGAATATTTTATGTTCATTTCTTTATTTAATTAAAATACCCGCATTCCTCTATTTAATTAAGTAAATTACTCAATTTATTTAAATTAAATTCACTATACCATTTAATGAATAAATCATTTTATTCAATTAAATTCCCCCTATCCACTTTTAATTAAATAGTTATCCTAAATTGAATAAATCTAATTTATTTAATTTCCCCAAATTACAACCAAATTGGATTAAATCATTTAATTCAATTAAATCCTATTATCCCTCCATCCACTTGCAAAATCCTACATCTTCCACTTGCCTTCCTAAAACCCTTTCTAAATCCCTTCTAGACTCTTCTAATCGCTTCTAATTAGCCTAACCCGTCTTCTAAACTTTGTCACATCCCTAAGCAAGGGGAGGTCACTTCTCAAACCCTCAAAGTCTTTGATAACCATTAAAGGCTTCAAACCTTCAACCACTTAATTCCTCAAAGTCTTTGATAACCATTAAAGGCTTCAAGCCTTCAACCACTTAATTCCCCAAAGTCTTCATAACCATTAATGGTTAACTCAAACCCTCTTACATGGTTAAATAATTTCTTTTAACCCAACCTTCATCCAACCCAAGGGTCTCATCAAGCATTTAATGCTTTGACCATGATTATCTCTTAATCATTTGCACAAGGGTTTATCCTTGGATTAACTCTTAATCCAATGGGTAATCTTAATTTAGACTTGACCCTTACCTTCTAGATAACCTTAAGGTCTTCTCAGGCATTTAATGTCTCCAACCCCTTCTCTCAACCCAACCCTATGTTGACACTTGTCACCATTTCATTGGTGCAAATTGCAAACATGGATCCCCAACTTTCAAACTCAACCCTTGATTAAGTCTTTCAATCCTGACCATCCATTGCCCTGTTTTTGCTATAAATAGAGCTCTCATTCCTCCATTTTAAAAAAAAATCCTCCAAATTTGTAGTATCATACTTATGCTCAAATACATTCAAGCTTTCATATCATTTTTATGCTCATCATATAACCTCTTTTAAATCAGGGACTAGTCTAAATATGCATGTTTAGAATAATTTCTTTATCATTTTAGCTCAATCATAGACTAATATATCATGTTAGGATAGTACTCATACTAACCTTGTCATCTTATCATCTAGTTTATTGCATTTATAAGATCATGCATAACTTAGGATGCATCTCATACTAAAATCTATCAAAGCATCCCTCGTTCTTACATTTGCCATCCCTAAACCATTTTGCTCAATGATCTGAGAGCAAAAACATTGGTTTGAGGGACATTGTAAGATAGAGAACCATGGGACCAACCTTGGGAAGCTGAGTGACACTTTATGACTCCATAGCTTGCACCAAGAAGTCCTGTGTGTGTGTGGACAAGTATTCTGGAACATTTTCATATATTGAGTTCTATCGACCCGCTTTTCCCGCATACATTTCTGGCGCCCACCATGGGGCTCAACCCCATATATCAAATCGGTTTTTAAAATTAACCACTTTTGCAGGTCCGCGGGCAACAGGAATCAGCGCGTGGGAAACATTCCCTAGCACATCTGTTTAACAGTCTAGCACGTCCCGCCTACTGTTTAGCGCGTGGGGTCTCTACTCTAGCGTGTAAAGTCCTTTCTTTAGCGCATGACCTCCACTAAACTTTTCCTGTAGGTCTCAGTGCGGAAGAAAAACAGAGTAGCACATCTGAAAAATATATTAGCATGATGGGTCTGTTAGATAGTGCATCCAGTTCACGATCTAGTGCGTGAAGTCCATCATCCAGCGCGTGAAGTCCATCTTTTAGCGCATCAAATCAGTACTTTTCTTGCAGGTCTCAACGCGGGCGAAAAACAGAGCAACGTTTCCAACGCACAGAGTAGCGCATCAAGTAAACAGTGTAGCGCATATAGACATAACTTTAGTGCATCTAGATTATATTGTAGCATGTACAGTCCTTTCTGCAGCGCATCGCAGATAGAAAGCAAAAAAAAAAAATTGTAACCGAAATTAAATTTAGACTTGTAGAAGTCCACCAAAATCCAGATTTTTCTAACTATTTAACTGGAATTTTGCAGGACTCTAACAATTTCTTGTAGGTAGAGCTGGACAATTTTCTTTTATTGATTTCTTTTGTTGACCACCAAAGATCGAAATTTTACTTTGTTGACCAAATTATTTTCCTAGATGAGAAAACCATTGCTATGAAGGGTTAAAAAGAACATCATGCTTGTTGGAGCAACATCTCCAAATAGAAAACAACAAATCATTGTCTAAAAGGCTAAAAAGAACAACTTGATTGCCTTGTCTTGAAAGTGGAAGGAATATGCTCTCCCCTTAATTGGGTGATCAAAATCCAGACCACTCTTAAAAGCTTTCTTTACTTCAAGCAATAAAACCTTTAGCACGCCTGCCTTCCCGAGGAGTTGAAATCAACTCTTAAAGTCGTTTATGGACGGTGTGAAGGGAACGACCTAAGTGGGGAACGACTTTGACGCCAAGAATTCCAACCCACTATAATCAAACGTGGAAAGTGACGAAAGTCTTTTTCAACGGTTGCGCGTAGCGATTAGCCTTCCCCCAGTATCCTAGAGATACGTAAAGTCTTTGTTTTAAAGGTTGGGAAGTCTCCTGAAGGAGTTTATCACTGACGACCGAACGGGAAGCCTGATTACGAACCATAGAAATAGAAGCTTTGAACCAAGTCAGTAACTAGATATTTATAACATCATAGTGCAAGGGTGGGGAAGAATCCGCCCCCAAAATTACTCACCATATATCTCCCAAGATAACTACTCAATTGTGAAGCGATTCACTTTGGGTTAATTTCTGGCAAAAGGCAAAAAAACGGGCGCCCTCTAGGGGGTGACACGGCTATTTGAGCTGACGGAGTATCGAGACTAGTGGGCTATGATGTTATTTATGACCCTTGACTAAAGAGTCTTTCTGAAGTGTATTTATTCGTATCAAAACCTATTAAAACATTGGGGATTTGAACACATCCTCGCAGAACATAAACTCTTTGTTAGATTAGGCAAAATGGTTGTAATTTTTGTGTTGTGCTTGCATTTACTACTTCAGAAAATCATCCATCAAACTTGAAAATTTCACAACAAAAGTTCAAAATTTGAAAAAAATCAACCAAAGAAAAAATCAGGGCAGTTTAGCGCATAAGAGCAACTTCTTAGCACGTGCAGACTTTATGTTAGCGCATCCAAACCTCAAATTAGCGCGTCGGTTTAAAGCAGTAGCGTTTCATCTCAAGGCAAAACAGTGTAAAATCCTTTAGCGCATCAAAGAAATAGTCTAGCGCGTGGAAACATCAGCTTAGCGCGTAGAGGCTAAACAGTAGCGCATCAGGTTCACAGGCTAGTGTGTTGCAAGCCCAGCGTAGCGCATAGCTTTTTCAAACAAATAGAAAACATTTTTTGACATTCAAAACTTTAGCGCGTGTCTTGGGGCAGCCTAGTGCGTGGGGTAAATTTAGTAGCGCATGTAGCCTCTGTTTTAGTGCATGATCCAAAACACAAAAACAGAGGGCAAAACAGTGAGAAATTTTAAAAATTCCAAAAACATTTTTAGAAATCTTCTCCATCAGACATCATTTTTCATCAAACAAGAATAACAAAAACAAATCGTTAAGACTATTTCTTGAGCTAAATTTGTGTCAAAACAAACGTTGTAAAATCCTAAATGAATCACACGATAAAACATGTCTATCTTATCATAATTAGGAAACCTCATCAATTGTATCAACAGAATCCTTTACCATCTTACGGATTTAATCTCACAAAAACACTTGTTTAAAATTTGCAAGTTGTCAAATCAAGTTTCCATATCGGGAGGCTTTAATCCATATCATTTGACGCACTTTGTCGTGAAGGGGCATCTAAACCTTCACTTTGATAAAGTAAAATTTGAAATTTTTCAAACAAGATCGACCAAATCCAAACAAATCAAAGGAAACCATTGATTACTCATGCATGACTAATCCTCATATTCTGAGAAGAAAGAACCTTTATCGTAACATCACGTTGAAGAAACAACAACCTAGTTTTTCCAAATTCATCAAGAGAAACAAGTTCTTATACATCAATCGTCAACTATTCAAATCTCATCGGGTATTCCTTCATTACGTCAAACGTTATATCCAAAACAAATCCAACGAATTTGACAAAGAACCCTTGAAGACAAGAGCATACTGTCAAAAGTCTGCTTTTAATCAAATCATAAACCGCGGAGGAAAAATCAATCCACCATTCTTGCCCGACGAGTGTATCACTTATAACATATCTCGACCAGAACCACCCACCCGTGAACAACATATCAACGAGGCTTTTGTCGCTTTCATCACTGAGAGTTTCTACTAAAATGCTTGTTACTCGCTCTCAAAGAAACAAACAAAGCGAGACACACACTGAGTCTAGTATGAATCGAAGATTGTCAAATCCTTTTGAAGTTCCACCCTTAGAAGAACCTGAAATTACTGAAGCACTTCTTCGGGAATGTCAGGAAAACCCCTCATTCCAAAAGCTTGTAGAAAAGCTCATGGAAAATGACAAAGAAAAATATCTGCTCATGCTTACAAGTAAAGGCGTTAAACTTCCCGAAGATTTAGACTCAAACATCTTTAAAACTGGATCTCGACAATATGCATATCAAGAACAACAAAGAGAAGAAGAAACTCGTAACTTTGAACAACGCATACCAGAAATGCATATACCTGAACTAGAAACACCAAAGCAAAATATACCATTTACCACACCTTTTCAGCTGAGAACAAATACAAGGGAAAAACTTTTCCCTCGACAAGACAATATACCTTTGGCTGCCCTTACTCAACAAATACAAATGTTGCAAAGGCAAATACAGGATATGCAACAAGGGACAACAGTGCGGTACTCTTTAAATTAAATCTGTCCTTATCCATTTGACAGAAGATTGAACATGGTGCCTTTTCCTCCAAACTCAGACGTTCCCAAATTTGATAAATATGATGGAAAAAGTGATCCCCGAGATCATGTTCAAGAATTTTGCACACTGAGCCTTGAATTTGCTCATGATGACACCTATTTGATGAGGTTATTCCCCAGAAGCTTGGGAGGGCAAACCATGGAATGGTTATCCAAAATTACACCGCTTGTTAGATCATTTGATGAATTGGTTAACAAATTCATAACCCAATATTCCTACAACATCCAACATGCCATAACCATGCTAGATGTTTGCAACACCAAAAAAAAGAACAACGAAACATTCATGGTATTCCTTCAACGTTGGCGACGTATGGTATCCAGATATCCTCGAGATATTCCTGAGAAGGAGAAAATGGAAATCTTCATCGATAACTTGAATAGTGAAATGAGTTACAGACTAAAACTTCAATGCATACCATCTTTCGCTAAATTAATTGAGAATGGCATTCAAGTAGAAGAAGGATGTGTCAAAAAGGGAACACTCAAATTTTACAAGGAGGGAACAAACTCATCAAACTACAATAACCAGAACAACACCAACCTTGACAAATCTCGATTTTGGACTCGAAACAAAAACGAAGGCAACAATGAATCATATGATCCCAAATCTAAGAAACCAGTGCTCGCATTATCCGGAAATCCTCAAAACACGAAAAATCCTAAAAATGCTAATCCAAATGCTAACACATATGCACCTAACACCGATCAAGGACAGCTCAACACAAACAACACCAATGATACTCAAAGCAAAAACATGAATCCAGGACCTAGCAACAATTCACGCAACAACACAAACAATTTCCAAAAGCATATCTTCACACCACTAGGGCAATCACTAGAATCAGCATTTAGAGAACTTTTGGCACACAAGATTCTTTTCTTGCCTCCAATCAGCAACTATGAACCTCAAATCAAACCACCTTGGTGGAATGATTCACACTATTGTGATTACCATCGTAACAAGGGTCATCAGACAAACGATTGCATGAGGTTAAAACACGTGGTGCAAGATATGATTGATCGAGGTGACTTAACAATAGATGGTCTCAAAACAAATAGTGATCATGGAGCCTTTAAAAATCCTCTTCCAAATTACAACAAAGATGGAGCTTCAACCTCGAACGATACACGCGGAGCTCGTATCAACCATATCTACAACAACACCATAAATCACATATCAGCTGAAGATCATCAAGTAAATGTCATCACCATCCGAGATAAGCATGATCATGAATCTGTCAATGTAACAACCCGAACTCAGAAATATGTCTTGAAAGGACATACTGCACCTACAACTACCACACCAAAAATCCAATATGACTTGGTCAGCCAACTACGTAAAACTCCAGCATAGATATCTATACTAGAATTGTTGAAACTATCACCAAAGCACAAAGACATATTAGAACAAGCGCTATTGGAAACCAATGTACCTCAAAATTTGGATACGGACAAATTTCAAGCCATGGTTGCCCATATGACTGGACCTCATAACCTTACCTTCTTAGAACATGACGATGTTTCATTAATCCATCCACATAATACTCCTCTCCATATCGAAGTCATTGTTTGCAAGCACCGAGTAAAAAGAGTCCTAATAGATGGAGGAGCCGGACTTAATATATGTACTTTAAAGCTTATCCGTGCATTAGGCTTCTCAGAAGAATCTATTGATCCCTGCAAGAAGATTACCATAAAGGCATATGATGATGAGGAAAGGTCCTCTAAAGGAACTGTGATATTAACTATTCAAGTGGGACCAATACAAAAGGATATTGTATGTCAGGTCTTGGACATAGACCTTACCTACAATATTTTATTAGGGCAACCCTAGATACATGAAATGCAAGCAGTACCTTCCACATATCACCAGAGTGTAAAATTTCCTTATAATGGACAAGAAGTATCCATATCTGCTGATCACAATCCATTTCAACATTGCAATGCAATGGGGGCAGCCCAAGACAGTTTGGTTCCTCATAATAGAGAAAAGCAGCAATCTTCAACATCAGATCAACAAACAGTAAAATCCAACTCCTTATGGAGAGACTTCAAACAGAAAATACAAATCAAAGACCAAGGTATCGAAGAATACTCTTTGGAGCCTTTATGTTTGGCCAAATTGCCAACATCACCTAGATCTCATGGATTTCCTACTACATCAACACATCTGGTCACTCAGCCTATCACCAAATTTGATGGTACCTTCATCCAATTGGGCACTCTGGCACATGAATCAGAAGACAAGGATATTCTTAGCTGGTTATACAAAGATGAGAAAGAAGATAATAAAGCAGCCGCTCTGGACATTGTTCTACCTACACACCTATATGGAAAAGGATACTTAATCATGTAGCAAATGGGATATGATGGTAAAGGACCTATTGGCAAACGCAAGGAAGGAGTCACTGAACCTATAAATCTTCCTTCCCAACCCAATAGAAACAAAGAAGGATTGGGTCATGAGCTCACCTTCCTATTAAAAAGGCCACCCCACCTAACTACAAAACCTCAATGGAAAGTAAAGATGAAGTACAAAGAAGAGTCCTGGCAAGAAGCACTCTTTGAATCAGCAGAAACAATCCGCAAGGCACGGGAACGTTAGGATCAGAAGTTACATCAGGAAAAGCTTCTAAAACACAAAAGGGCCATATCTGCAACAGTAGCTCATATTCAGACACCAATATCTCAAGAACAAATAAAATCATCTCCGGATACCTTTGTTTCTCCCCGAAGAAGCACAGTCTATGAACAAATACAGAAAATAGAAGACGGATCTAACACAGAATCAACAAAAACTATCAAAATGGTATCTATCGTCAAAGATTTGTTTTCACCATACAACATACCAGTGTACAGCACTAATAGAATCTGGGATGATGCCTCAGAGACTGATTCCAATGAATATGAATGGGGTACCTGCTCCAATGCTACTACAGATATCCCTAATGATACTGATTCTATATCTCTTTCTCAAGAAGAACATAGCACAAGAGATAGACCTATTGAATTTGGACCGCAGAATATCTATGACGCCACGGAAAGCGAACAGAAACATTATGAATAAGTCTATGTAGAAGATAATACCATTGAAGACCTCGACGAAATCCTGAACTTCTTTAAAACCAAGAACAATCACAATGAAACCTCTGTCCTAACACTCACAGTAGCCGAACTTGATCCACCTAATGATTCCTTACCACTTGTCTTTCCTAACCTCATCGACTGGGATGAACCTGAAATCCATGATATACCAATTTTCCCAGATGATGAATCTATTATCCATTACCTATGTACCGTAAATCTGGAAACAGGCTCTACCAGTGAACGAAATAACGATGTCTACAAACCAGGGAGTGCCAAGTCTCTCAGTCGCAAAAATGAACCAAATAAAGGATCTGATGCTAAAAACCAATCAATGGCAGTTCTAGATCACACAAAAGTAAAAATAAAGGACGCATCTGAGGGTGAAAACCTTTTTAAGGCACCCAACGATGGAAGAGTTGACACTCTTCCTGAGCACTTTCATGAGCGATCACCCATATTGATTGAGCCCACTCAATCAATCAACATTGGTACCACGGAAGCAGTTAGAAACCTACACCTTGCAGAATCTCTAACAGAGGAAGAAAGATCAACATTCATCATTTTTTTTAAAGAACAGCAAATTAACTTTGCTTGGTCATATGCTAATATGCCTGGAGTGGATCCACACTTAATAATGCATCACTTGTCCATCTCTTCAGAAGTTAAACCAGTCAAGCAAAAGCTACAAAAGATGAATCCACAGGTGGCACTCATGGTCAAAACTGAACTAAAGAAATTATTAGACGTCGGATTCATCCGACCCATTGACTATGCAGAATGGATTTCCAACATCATTCCAGTATCAAAACCAGATGGTAGTATCAGAATCTGCACTGACTTCAGAGACGTCAACAAAGCTTGTCCAAAGGACGACTTTCCTCTGCCCAGTATCGACATAATTGTCGATCTCACAATAGGCCATGCAATGCTCTCACTAATGGATGGCTTCTCAGGCTATAATCAAATCAAAATAGCCCCAGAAGATCAAGATAAAACCGCATTCACCTGTCCTTGGGGAACATACTATTGGAATGTTATGCCTTTTGACTTAAAAAATGTAGGAGCCACTTTTCAAAAAGCAATGACCACAATATTCCATGACATGATGCATACATTCATGGAAGACTATGTGGATGATTTACTCGCTAAATCCTTCACTAGAGCAAAAAATCTCAGCGTCCTAACAAAGATCTTTGATCGATTGGAGAAATTCCAAGTCAGGCTCAACCCTAAGAAGTGTGTCTTCGGGGTTACATCAGGCAAGTTACTAGGCTACATTGTCTCAGCTAAAGGTATTGAAGTAGATCCAACAAAGGTACAAGCCATTATGGACATGCCACCACCAAAGAATATCAGTCAACTCAGATCTCTACAAGGATGACTTCAATCAATCAGGTGATTCATCGCTCAGCTAGCAGATAAAAGTCTACCATTTAACCATTTACTCCACAAAAATGTACCCTTCAAATGGGAGACCAAGTGTGCAGAATCTTTTTACCAAATCAAATAGTACCTAATGAATCCACCAGTTCTGGTACCACCAGTCACAGGAAAGCCTCTTATCTTATATATCTCAACAACAGATATATCGCTGGGGGCACTATTGGCACAAGAAGATCAACAAGGGAAGGAACGCGCCATATATTACATCAGTAGGACATTGAATGGCTATGAACTCAACTATACATTCATTGAAAAGGCTTGCCTAACAGTGGTTTTCGCATCTCAGAAGTTCTGACATTATATGCTAGCACACACCATCAAGCTAGTCGCAAAAATTGATCCTCTCAAATATCTACTCAACAAGGCAGCTCTTACAGGCCGATTGGCTAAATGGGTCATGATTCTCAGTGAATTTGACATCCAATACATAGAAAGACGAGCCATCAAGGGACAAGCAATTGCAAATCAGTTGGCTGAAGCACCACTACCAGGCAAACACACCATGGAGATTGAATTTCCAGACAGGGACGTTCTTGCTCTTTCTACTAAACAATGGACCTTATACTTTGACGGATCCTATACACAACATGGTTCCGGTGCTGGCATTCTGTTCATCACTCCTGCAGGACACACTATACCAAGATCATATAGGCTTATGTTTCCATGCACAAATAATGTGGCTAAATATGAGGCACTGGTTATAGGCATCAAAATGGTCGTAGAATGGAAAATCATAGAGTTAAAAGCCTATGGACACTCACAACTAGTCGTCCATCAAATCAACAATGACTATCAGACAAAGGATGACAAGCTACTACCCTACAAGTGAATGGTAGATGACTTCAAACAGTATTTTGTGCACATCACCTTCAAGCAAATACCAAGATTGAACAACAAAGCAGCCGATGCAATGGCTACTATCGCTTCACTATTACAAATTTCAGAGCAACAGAGTCGTTATGAGTTCCTGGTAGAGCAATTGTTCTCCCCCGCCTATGACCACTCTGAATCCTAGGTTATCTATGCCTTGACTGGTTAAGATTCTCCGTTATATGGACCGATATACGACTACCTCAAGCACAATATCTTACCAATTGACCAATCCCGTAACCAAAAATGTAACTTTATCCGACAAGCTGCCCGTTACACCCTTACCGCTGATACTTTGTATCGTCGAGGTCTAGATGGTACTCTTCTTCGTTGCCTTGATCGTAATGATTTTGATTCTGCTTTACACGAGCTTCATGAAGGTATTTGTGGCACACATACAAGTGGTACTACTCTTGCTAAAAAGCTTCTAAGGATGGGATACTACTGGCCTACAATGGAGAAAGACTCATATCACTTCGCTAAGAAATGTCCTAAATGCCAGATCCATGGTAATCTGATACATGCACCAGCACAGGAACTGCAGCCATTTACAACATCCTGGCCCTTTTGTCAGTGGGGACTGGACTTAGTAGGCAAAATTCATCCTTCATCTTCAAATGGACACAATTTCATTATAACAGCAACATAATACTTTACCAAATGGATAGAAGCGGTTCCCATGAACACAGTGACTGGGAAACAAATTGCCTCTTTTATCCTCAATTATCTGATATGCAAATATGGTATTCCAAGTTCAATCATCACAGATAATGGACGGCCTTTCAAAAATCAAGATGTTCAAGAACTATGTGAAAAATTCAAAATACAACATAGGTTCTCTACACCATACTACCCGCAGGGAAATGGTCAAACGGAAGCATCTAACAAAACAATACTGAAAATCCTCAAGAAAACGGTGAATGATGCAGGAAAAGATTGGCACGTACAACTCAATCTAACACTTTGGGCATACAGAACCAGCATCTGCACACCTACAGGAGCAACACCATACTCATTGGTATATGGATCAGAAGCCATTTTACCCCTGGAAGTAAAAATCTCGTCTCTCAGAGTCTCTTTGAAAGGCTTAATTCCAGATGAAGAGTATCGAGTTAACCGACTGCAAGAACTTGAACTATTAGATGAAAGATGTCAGCATGCTTATACTCATCTCAAAGCATACCAACAACGCATGTGCAGGAGCTACAATCACAAAGTCATCCCCCGCAACTTCAAGGTTGGTAACCTAGTCCTCAAAGAAAATCCAAGAAATCAGCAAGATCGAGAAAAGAAAGGGAAATTTGAACCTAACTGGTTGGGTCCCTATGTTATCATATCAGTCTATGGATCAGGTGCCTATCAGCTAACGACTTCAGAAGGAGATGTGCTCGATGAACCAACTAACAACATCCATCTAAAGAGGTACTACACTTAAGTAGCCTAGTGCACGGCAAAAGCCAAAAATAATCAAAAAAATCAAAAAAACCCAGAAAAAGCAAAAACATAAAGTACAATAAAAACAAATGGTGAAAACCTGGTAAACAGGCGCTCTTGTGAAAGAATGGCTTCTCTATCTATCTCCTTACTATTTGTCCGTCCAAACACTATCGGCCATTGCCTGACACTTAGCACATATCCATTCAGGACATACTTAGCATAGTCACTATCCTGGTTATTCATATATATCCTCTTACCACTAATCCACCATGGATTGGAAATCACTGTACATATTCACATCAAGAGGCACACTCAGCTAGGGGTATTCAAATCGTCTCAAATATTGCAAACATTCAAGACATCAGGGCTATTTACAAAACTCAAAAGCATGACATCCAACAAACCAAAAACTACGCTTCATCGCAAAAGAAAACAAAACAATTCACAAAAATACCAAGGATGGATGATTTTCTGAAATACTGGATGATGCATTATCACATAAAAATCTTAACTAGTTTTGCATTTTGAACTTTTTGACTTATTGGAATTTCTCCCTTTTCTCACTAAAATGCTTCACAGCTAGAGATCATGGGGAACCTCCAATATTTTCTTAGTCTTCTGTCTGGGAGGCGATCACTTGTACTGTGTGAATACTTGCCTCGAGACGTGATACATCGAATATCACTGAAGGCCTGATTCCACTTCACGCATACAAATGATCTAATATTGTATGTTTACGCAATATGCACTCAGGTCGTCCTGGTTCAATTATACCTTGATGCTTGTGCTATCTTGCAAAATCAAATATCATGTAAATTTTTCTCAGGTCATTATGGTTCAATTATACCATTATGCTTGTATAAATTTTCAACATATCCTAAACAAATCAATGCTCAATGATGATATCTACAAAGAAAGCAAACAAATGGCTATATCGGATGGCAAATACAGAATGAGGATGCTACCAAAAAAATAGTTACATATCATTTTACAAATAGTTTGCATATCATTTAACATAGTTGCATATCATTTAACATGTTTGCATATCATTTTACAATTACTTGCATATCATTTTAACATACTTACATATCATTTTACATTTAGTTGCATATCAAATCATACATCTCATTTTTAAGATACATTTAGTTGCATATCAAATCATACAAGATACATCTCACAGCATATAAAAGCATACATCCTGCATCATACATTATATCATCTATTTAAACATTGCATCATCATGAAGAAATAACCCACATCACATGCATCCATATAAACACACACACACACACACACACACACACATCTCCAAAAATTATCAAAAGGTACAAAATGTATCAAAACTGTGTCCAGTACAAAGAATAACAATAATAAAAAATACAACAGAGACCACGTCTCTCAAGTATGACTATCCCCTGACGGAGATGGTCTCGCTCTAGATGCACCCGCCCCTGGATCCCCAGGAGGGTCCTGTCTCGGTGGCCCTGTAACACCTCGGCTCTTAGACCGCGACCCAGTATCTCGAGATCGACTGGATCTTGACTGTGTAAAGCTCTATACTCACCGGTCCCTGGGTACCACAACCTCATAGTGCCGTCGATAGTACTCCGCCTCCTGAGCTCTCAACACTAGCTCTCTCAGGGTGTCTCTCATAGGACCACCCGCCACTGCTCTCTGCATACTAGACACCACCTCCTTTGCTCACCCCCTCCACTCTATCTCAGTGTCCCGCTCAGTGGTCAACTGAGAAATCTGTCGCTGACATGTCAAAATCTGTGCCTGCAGCTGCTGTACAGTCACCTGTAGGGTCCGGATCTGTGCATCCTCAACATGGGTAGGGATCCGAACCCGTAGCGGTACCTGTGCAGGGGCAACTCCTCCTACCCTGCCTGTCCTCGGTGCTGGAGGTGGGAGCACATCCGTCCTCCTCCTCTGTGCTGGTCACCTCGCCTCATCATCACCCCCCACCGCAGCTAGCACCTCCCCCACTCTCCCCTCTCCACCGGCTCCAATAGTCAATCCACCTCTCCCCCTATCTATCATCCCCTGTCTCACCGCTCTCTCCACACCCCTATCTCCTCTCCTAGCTCTACCTCCCCACCTCCCTCTAGCTCCTCTCCCTCGTCCATCTCCTCCATCCTCTCCATCATCATCATCATCTCCCTCTCCCTCCTCATCCAAATCAAAAGTTGGCCTCATCTCATCAGGATCAGATATCCTGGCCACTGCCCACGTAGCAAACAATCGGGAAAACTCATCAGTCATGCCCGCCTCCTGAATCTCAGGGGCATAATCCCATATCTGCCTGGCCAAACCGACAAACTCCTCCACCGCCACTGCACTATCAATGGTCGGCCCCCAATCCGCTACATCCTGCCGCCGATGTGCATATAGGCATGCTCCCTGTGGAATACCCTACTGGTGCCTAAACTGCCTCAAAACTTGGGTCACCACAAACCTCTCGATCACAAACGGGGTCCTCCCGATCAGGTATCTGGTCATAAAAACAAAGGGCATCTCCAGCCCATCCTCTGCCCACACCTCGCATCCTGTATACGGTCGTCAGGTGACCGTATCTATATCATCAAGCACATTCCTCCAATGCTCTAGTTTGCCCAGCTTACGCTGGACAACTAGACCCCTGTATCCATACGCATATGCGCATCCCACGGGCCTGTCCCTGTCTGCTAGTGGCCTCGCCGCTGGAATGTGCTCCCAGCACCATACCTGTAACAGTGCCACGCCAGCTGACAAACTGTCATAACCAAGGTATACCACCTCATGTAGACCCTTGTATAGATGGGCCAACATAGCTGATCCCCATGAAAACCGTCGGCCCTATGTCACCATCTCCTCCAATACCAGCCCCCATCCCACCGAGAATCCCTTTGACTTGCGATCAGGACAAATGATTCCACCAATGAACCCTGCTAGTACAAATGGCAGTGGTGCGTAATCCAGGTCCAAAAAATTCTGCCACGGGATCTCATAGCCATAGACTGTCTCGTCGTGGAAGATACAGCACAGTGCCTCTGTCCCACCCTCCTCCAACTGCCCATATGGTAGTAGTGCACCTACTACGGGAATCCACAGAATCCTGTAACAGTCCTCTGGGGTGACTGTCATCTCTCCAGTAGAAAAATGAAAGCTGTTTGTGTCGCTATGCCACCTCTCAGCCAATGCTGTCAGTAGCCCTCGATTCACAGTGAACTGAGGCATATCCAAAAGAGAGGTCAACCCACATCTCTCAATAATATCCAGATCAGCATGAGACAACCGCGGTATCAATGTCCATGGTCTGGGAAATCTCTCTCGCGACTGCACCACACCCAATCGCTCCTGTCAACAAGCAAAACAAATCCAATATCAATTTCCACATCAAAACAAAGATATCAAAATCAAACTCACATCAACAACATGAAACAATTTGCTCATCTACATCAAGTTCAAAATCCTATCATTTCATTTCAACTTGTAAAACAACTCAAGTTATCAAAAACCATATCAAAACTTGTAACACAACTCAAGTCTCCACAATCACATAAACTTGTAAAACAACTCAAGTTTCCCACCCATATCAGCTTGTAACACAACTCAAGTTTCCAACCCATACCAGCTTGTAACACAAATCAGGCTTCACACATTGAATTTGAAACATGATACGCAAACAAATCATATTTTGATCAAAACACCACATTGATATCTATACATAACTTGAAAAATCGCAAATCAAAACAAGTTATATTGCCACTCATATTGGACAAATCCCTAAAATCATGACAAACAGGCACAACAAATTTACAAATCGGCTCATCTTGCATAAATTTTCTAGATGCGCTAAAACAGACTCCCCCTGCGCTAAACTTCCCCCACACGCTAGGCTGTTTTTCCTACGCGCTAATATATTTACCCTATGCGCTAGATTGACTCTACGCGCTAAATCTTTCCCCCCATGCACCACCTAACCTACCCTATGCGCTAGACTGACTCTACGCGCTAATCTATCCCTCCCAGGCGCTACCTGTTTCACCCTATGCGCTAGGTTAGCCCTACGCGCTAAACCCCCTTACCCATGTGAACCCCTGTGACCCCTATGCGCTAGGTTAACCCTACGCGCTAACCTGCTGACCTGATGCGCTACCCGACTATCGCCATGCACTATTTTGCGTCTATGCGCTAACCTATGTTTCCTATGCGCTATTTCGGATGCACCCCCTAAAATAGACTTGATGCGCTACTTAAAAGTTCGTATGCGCTAATCTATGACTTTGACGTGCTAAAACGGTACAGCCGAGTTTTAAAAATCAAAAAAGGACTAAAAACGACCAAATAAAAAATCAAAAAGGGGTCAAAAATGTTGACTTACTAGTGGTCCATACGCGGCAGGTCTCCGGTACCTCCGAATGCGCTCGAAACTGTGTCTGGAATATGGAATAGGCATTTTCTTTGCAGACCAAATTCTTTTTCTCCAAAGTCAACAAAGCACAAATGAATCAAATCAAAGCTCTTTTCCCCTTTTTATAGGAGGAAAATGAAATTAGGGTTAGCCAAACGGACCCCTGTAATATGGTCGCGGTCTCCCCTATACCTTACACATTGTACATTATCGGGAGATGAATCAATTTACACACATTTTACATAGACGAAATCCTACACATCCAAGCAACTCATCATATCAAATCAAAAATTTTCAAAAAAATTGATTCATCTCTCGAGGGGGCATCACCATCAAAATATCGAATCTGGGGCATCACGCATCAAATCAAATCTGGGGCACGACTTGCAAATCAAAAGAGCAACACAAAAATTGCATTTGATCATAAATCATGATAAAGCGTCATTTTCTTTGAAATAACATGTGCACACACGTCACTTCAAAGAGGGGCAAAATGTAGACGTATAAAAATGACCATATTCCTAAATGAATATTTTATGTTCATTTCTCTATTTAATTAAATCCAATTTAATTAAAATACCCACATTCCTCTATTTAATTAAGTAAATTACTCAATTTATTTAAATTAAATTCACTATACCATTTAATGAATAAATCATTTTATTCAATTAAATTCCCCCTATCCACTTTTAATTAAATACAAATTTAATTAAATAGTTATCCTAAATTGAATAAATCTAATTTATTTAATTTTCCCAAATTACAACCAAATTGGATTAAATCATTTAATTCAATTAAATCCTATTATCCCTCCATCCACTTGCAAAATCCTACATCTCCCACTTGCCTTCCTAAAACCCTTTCTAAATCCCTTCTAGACTCTTCTAATCGCTTCTAATTAGCCTAACCCATCTTCTAAACTTTGTCACATCCCTAAGCAAGGGGAGGTCACTTCTCAAACCCTCAAAGTCTTTGATAACCATTAAAGGCTTCAAACCTTCAACCACTTAATTCCTCAAAGTCTTTGATAACCATTAAAGGCTTCAAGCCTTCAACCACTTAATTCCCCAAAGTCTTCATAACCATTAATGGTTAACTCAAACCCTCTTACATGGTTAAAGAATTTCTTTTAACTCAACCTTCATCCAACCCAAGGGTCTCATCAAGCATTTAATGCTTTGACCATGATTATCTCTTAATCATTTGCACAAGGGTTTATCCTTGGATTAACTCTTAATCCAATGGGTAATCTTAATTTAGACTTGACCCTTACCTTCTAGATAACCTTAAGGTCTTCTCAGGCATTTAATGTCTCCAACCCCTTCTCTCAACCCAACCCTATGTTGACACTTGTCACCATTTCATTGGTGCAAATTGCAAACATGGATCCCCAACTTTCAAACTCAACCCTTGATTAAGTCTTTCAATCCCGACCATCCATTGCCCTGTTTTTGCTATAAATAGAGCTCTCATTCCTCCATTTTAAAAAAACATCCTCCAAATTTGTAGTATCATACTTATGCTCAAATACATTCAAGCTTTCATATCATTTTTATGCTCATCATTTAGCCTCTTTTAAATCAGGGACTAGTCCAAATATGCATGTTTAGAATAATTTCTTTATCATTTTAGCTCAATCATAGACTAATATATCATGTTAGGATAGTACTCATACTAACCTTGTCATCTTATCATCTAGTTTATTGCATTTATAAGATCATGCATAACTTAGGATGCATTTCATACTAAAATCTATCAAAGCATCCCTTGTTCTTACATTTGCCATCCCTAAACCATTTTGCTCAGTGATCTGAGAGCAAAAACATTGGTTTGAGGGACATTGTAAGATAGAGAACCATGGGACCAACCTTGGGAAGCTGAGTGACACTTTATGACTCCATAGCTTGCACCAAGAAGTCCTGTGTGTGTGTGTGGACAAGTATTCTGAAACATTTTCATATATTGAGTTCTATCGACCCGCTTTTCCCACATACAGAAATGATGAAAACAAAATATTGCAAAATTCAAATAGAGTTATAAACTAGGATCTGAGTAGAAGAAGAGGATCAGAACCTATACCTAAAAATTTGAGAAAAATTGTTGGGACTATGATTCCTATCGCCCTGGTCCTCCAAATTTGCCCTAGTCCTACAATTTTGCCTTGGTCCTAGGGGGTCTTTGGAACTTCTACAAAAGCCAATTTTGTTTATTTTTGTCTCCTTTATCTTTTCTACCTTCACAACTCCTAGATTTGTCACTTGAACACCAAATGAAGGGAGATTATATTGAACCACATGTCATGATTGTGTGCTCTCATAGCCTTGCCTTTATAAGTCAACTCATTTACATTGTATGTAATTCAATCAATCAACTTAGTTGATTGGGTATTTTGCATCTTGATAGGAATATAATTTATTCTTGTCACATATTTTCTATCTTGTTCTTGTGGTTTCCATTGGACTCTAGATCTTGGTTATTATAGGCAAATACTCATATGGTATCAGAGCTTGTATGGTGCCATTGATGGTCATTTTTGGAGAGATCTTGGTGCATGAAAAGGTTGGCATCTTGGGAGATTTGTGGTGCGACACATTTATTCTCTCTTATATGCTATTCATTTGGCCTTTAGATCTTGGTTGCTATAGGAAAATTCTCAAAATTTTAAATAAAATATTGAGAATCTTTATATTTTTAAGACCCTTGGTAAGGCTTCTTCAAATGTGAATATTTTTTAGGAGGTTGGTAGGGACCAAGATGTTGTTAATAAGTCTTGGTTACTATGTTTTGAGAAGAAAATGCCAACTCATTGCAACGGATTCAACATTAACCCCAACTCACCTACTCTTAATAAGGAAAAAATGAAGATGGATTTAGATGAGAGGTTTAATAGAAGACTTGTAAATTATTCTATTTTAGGATTTGCAATCAAAAAAGCGAGAACAACCAAGAAGGAAATCTACCTAAATGAATCTATGGGTATGGTTTTTATTGTTCAAGAATCTCTAGTGCACTAAATTTATGTTGCCTTAACTATGTTGGTCTCTTGCTTTTATTAGGTAGTAGGTCCTATTATAGTTATTCTTATTCATTTCTTAAGAGGTGGTCTTTATGTTGTGGTTGTTGATTGTTGGTTTACATGCTTATTAATGTTCAATCCTTGTTTAGTTATTGTTTATTGAGATTCATGGATATATATGTTATAGCCTATAAAAAAGGTTTAAGGCCCTTTTAAAATCCCATTTTTTACCTCAATAAAAAAAAACCCCTTCTTTTTATAAAAAATACAAATAGGATTTCATTATTGATTTTGAAATAGAAGAATTTATAAGTCTTATGTTAAACCTCTCATCCAAATCTAACACCTCAACTCTTTGTTGGGGCCTCCTCAATTCTCCTTTATACTCTTTGACCTCCCTCTAACCTACATCTCATCTTCACGACCAAAAACCAACATCATGTGGTTCAATCGATTGCAATGTCCTATGTATAGACCATTGTGCATCATACTCTAGGGTGGTCCTAGCATCTACCACATCTCACCTCATGTCCCATGATATTGATGTCAATGTCTGAAAATTGAGAATGGTTGAATCTAGAACAACCATAGGCCCCTAGTATGCCATCTCCTTGGTACACTATGTAAATATCACCTCTATAATTAATAACCCATGTACTCTCTTGAATTGTCTCAAAATTATCCTCGGCATGTATCTCTCAACTATATGGGTCATCTAACCAATCAAATATTGAGGCTAACAGTAGTAATTCAAATGCTCATAATAGTATCCATCTTGTCCAAAGCTTGTCAGTAATATGCTACCTTACCCAACCATCACTTAGGAATTATACCTCCATACATGTAGACGTGAGGAAATCTAACCCCTCTAACTATGAGTCAATGGTTGAGTGACCACAATGTGCTCCAATGCCCAAATGTGCAAAAGAGTGATACCATATACAAAACTAGCTCCACACCTATAAGTAACATGATGCATATCATGATATAGGTGTGCAAAAACACATGGTGCCCATGAAAATTGACCCCATCCACCATCATCATCTCTAAAATTCTCTCCCATCCAATTGAGAATCCTCCCGATCTCCTATCAAGCACCAACATCCCACTGATAAATCCTACTACAACCACTGGAAGTACATTGAACTTGTCCATATTCCATTGCAAATTCATATTTGCATCCTTAATCCCCAGGTCATTTGTCATGAATACCTTACTAAAGGAACTCTCTCCAAAGTCCATATATAATACGCTCTTCATGAATCAAAATCTGAAGGATCCTCTAGACATCCTCTAAGTGATTGTAATCTTTCCAATCAAAAAATGAAATTAGTTTCTCTCTCTATGTCACTATTCCACCAAAGTTGTCATCCTGCCTAGATTTTCCCTAATCTTGTGCATAAAAATCTCATGCCACAGGACAATGGCACTTAAGAACATCTACTTCACCTTTGTAAGCTCAGGTAACAATATCTATGTCATGGGATAACATTCCCCAAACATCAATCGATCAAGTCCCCATGCAACAAAGACACTAAACATCATCAATTGCTACTTTAAAATCACTTGAACAGTTAATAAAAAATATTTGTGGACCCCTAGCTATCATTTGTGTCATAATTTATTAATTGTGTAATACTATCATGCATTTGTGTTGCACTTCTACATAAGTGTGGTAATGTTCAACTATTCAACAATTTCACTATATTTAGGGTAGCAGTATTGCATTTGTAGAGTTTTTACTTAGCCACTGTGTTATTTTTTAATTGTGTAATGTTTTCCAACCAATGCACAATTGTGCGAAGATAGCATAGTGATGCGCTTCATTGGTGCATTTTCACTGCATTTGTGCAACAGTATTGCTCAAAAGCATCATTTTTAGCTAATGTTGCAGTATTGCTTTTTTAAACTTTGATTCCTAATAAATGTACCTAAGACTCGATCTAGGGACCTAAGGGGTAGATACATAATCCAAGGCCTCAACCAACTGGTCGATTGAATGTTTGTGTGCACTTTGCATGATGCTTTGCTACTAAAACACCTACCATCTCACTAATTCCTTTGAAACTAGAAACCCTAGATGTAAGAAGTTAATGAATTGAGAGAGTGCAAATGAGGACAAATGAACTTTGTCACCTCATTTATCCCCCCAAGCCCTAATTTTCCCTCTACCCTCCACCATTTTCATTACCCATTAGAACTTCATCATATATATCCCCTATTTAGCCACTTTTTCTCTTCTATCCAACCTTGCTTTCCAACCCAAATCACTTAGCCTAGTCTATCCATCCTTTTTGAAAGTTTAACCTAGAAGTTTATTTTCTAACCAACCTTTCGAAGGGGCATCCTACCTGCATTCCTCGAACCATTAGGGAAAACTAGAGCATATCATCAACAAATTTCTCATACCAATACTATTTATTTGAAACAATGTTATAAAATTCATTATCTCAAAAAGGGGCAAAATGTAAACACCTAAAATTACTAACATATTTTCATCTAATCACTTCATAATTTCTCACCAATTCTTCTTCTTATATTTATTAAATAATTATAATTATTTAATTAACATTAACATTATTTTGATAATTAAATAATTTTTAGTTGTTTAATTATTTAAATTTAAATTTTCCCTCCATAATTTACAAAGATCTGCAAGGATTACATCCCAACTATACTATGTTGGGACAAGTTATGTCTCCCAACAGCTGGCTTCTTTGCCTGGGCTGCAATTCAAGGAAGGGTTCTCACTGCAGATCAATTTAAACTTAGAGGTTACAAAGGGCCTTCAATCTGCCTCTTATGTAAGGAAAATGAGGAAACAAATGAATGTATCTTTACAACATGCAATTACTCACAGACATGTTGATATTGGTTGATGGCCCAACCAGGATGGTCAGGTGCTCTTATTCCCTCCCTGGTGGAGTGGTTCAAAGGCTGGTCGATCATCAAAATAAATAGTGTGTTCCACAACTTATGGATATGCGGTCTAGCTATAGTCGTCTGGGAAATCTGGAAGGAGAGGAATAGGAGAATATTTAAGGATACAGAAATGCAGGTGGACAATCTCATAGCAAAGATAGAAGCCTCCATCACTGAAATAACCAACAACAAGAATTTGATTATCCCACAACATGACAAGATATTTACAGACTGGGATAACTTTATCAGAAAGCAGTGGAAGGGGATCAAGATCCCCCCCTTTGCCGGGAAGGAAGGCATAGATAAAACTGTTGTGAGGAAAGCATGCAAATGGCTACCCCCGGGGAATGGGTGGTATAAAATCAACTTCGATGGAGCATCCAGAGGAAACCTAGAGTTGGCAAGTGTAGGTTGTATAATACATACGGACAATGGTAGTTGCATTGGCTCTAAATCCATACATTTAGGACAATGCACTAACAACACTGTAGAAATGTTTGGCCTAATAGAAGGATTAAACCTTTGTAGGCAATTGAAAATATCCAAATTAGAAATTGAAGGTGACTCGGCCATTATAATTAATGCAATCAAAACCAGAACAATGTCAAACTGGGAACTTAGAAGCATTTTGGACAGAGCTCTATCATTACTAGAAAGCTTCTCAGATTACACAATTAGCCATATATACAGAGAGGCTAACTCATTGGCGGATAATTTAGCCAATATAGGGGCAAATGAAATGAATAAAACCACGTCCTTCATCCCTGTTCACTCAGAATAGTCAATTCATGGGCAGCCAAAGGCATCTTGCATAGACACCCAGATCTTAGTACTAATTTACACTCATCCCCTACTCTCATATTTTCATCCTCATGCACATCGACATATATATATATATATATATATATGCACATATATATATATATATATATATATATATATATATATATATATATATATATATATATATATGCACATATATAGATATATATGTACATATATATTTATACTTATGTATTTGCATGTGTATATGTACATATATACATTAAGATATATATCTGCACAATTTTATATATATATACAAATACATATATACATATATGTGTCTGTGTGTATTTATATTCATATAAATGTATGGGCATATGTATATAAAAACATGCAGACATGTATATATGTTTTAGTTATATGTATAATTGGTGTGTGTGTGTGTGTGTGTGTTTATATATATATCTATATAGATATACACACCACATATATATAAATATATAAACTCTAAGTATCAATTATCATGTATTAGACCTTTCTTTTGTGGATATCATTCGGTTGTTTGAAGCAATCATTCACTAGAGTCACCAGAGTGAATGGTTAACAGATGATCATTAATAGGTGACTAATTACAATCTCTTGATACGATCCAGCATGGCATCCTAGACACGAATACCTGCCAGACCCACCCAGTAATAATTGTACTCACCTATCATCAGGTGAGGAGCCACTCATGGAAGGATAGCATATCTCTTAGCCGTGGTTTTATTGCTAACCCATGTATCGAGTGGCAGAGTCGGTTATTAAAAGCCTTTAAATTTAGAGGCAGTACCTCCACTCCAACATTGCACTATGTCTTTAACAATGGATTCTGGTATTTGCTTATGTCCGGATAAATGAGAGATGGTCTTTGTTGGAGAGATCTCTAAGAAACGTTGGTCAGTTATTTTAAGATCGGAGGATGATTTGGTCATCCATGCGACCAAGAGGATTTTGGGTAATGAGCTCATGAACACAGAGCATAGGAAACGTGTTAACCGTGACATCCCTACTAGTTTTGTATCCATTCTACTCACAATGGGAGAGGATAAGGTAATTGCAACCTCATTATGCAGGCTAATCTTTAATAACGAATACTTAGTTAATCTGGAGATGGCCATTAACTGTGTATATGACAAACTCCTTATTCCCTGCCCGGAAGAATACATTAGGGTCTCTGAGGCTATCGATAAAGGTGAAACACTTAAAATAGACTTCAAGAGGCCCATTCTCATTATCAAGGATCATAAATCCTTTCTACAATGGCAACTAGATATAAGAAGGAATATTATTTTCCTCGAGCAATGGCTTGGTGTGGTAAAAGAGCTGAAAGGAGAATGGTGGGTAAATTATATGATCGATGAGGGTTGGGCTCCGATGCAAGCCGAAAACCCCAACGACATGGGTGATGTAGAGACACAGGCTTCTAGTACGAAAGTCGCATATGACAATGAGGGATAAGGATATCCTCATATCAAGGTTTTTACAATCGGAGATGACTCTGGCTTTGGGAGGTGTCGGTATTGTTAGCTCTGTTATATAGGTATGTAGGTATCTATAGGTTATAAACTATATGCCAAACCCTGGTTATGTTTTCATTTCGACAATGGGGATGCCTTGTTATGCCCTCGGTAATGTTTTCACTTGGATCTACTAAATACACATAAATATGCTTATAACAATACTAATATTGTTCTAGTTTGGATAACTAAGGATAAGGATATTGATAATGTTTTCATTTACAATATATATATATATATATATATATATATATATATATTGTTGTAGCTTCTATCATAATCAGGGCATCTCCTTTTACACATCTTACATTAATGCATATACTCTAGTGGCAGTTTTCTTGTATTAGCATTTAGATATGACTTATTAGGTATGGCACCTTCTATATGGCCATCCATGGCAATAATTACCTTCAGTATACAGGTGCAGTAGGTATCATTGTGTTCCAGACTGTACCGTGGAACTAGCCTATTTTGTTTGTTTTTTATTGAATCATCTCCCTTAAGATACTCCTTTGATTATATTTTTAAGTGGCAAATAAGATGCTAAAATGGAAAACAAGAAAGATGGAATTTGTCGGTTGTGAGATGTGCAAGTTGCATGTAGTCAAGCTTACAAGCTTGGCAGTGCTAGAATTGGAGGGGTCGGGGGAGATTGCCTATCTTGATACAAGTGGCTCCATTATATTACATATATATTTTCATGTAACAACAACCCAAAAGGGCATTTGTATGTATGGTTTCAGCACAAATTGTAAAGAAGAGTATCCCTAAATGCTCCTCTATTGTCCGCATGAAAATGCTATGTAATCTCTCAAGTATTTATTTTTGGGGCTAGACTGTAGGTTTTCTCTACCCAGCTCTTTCCTACCAATGCCCCTAGTGAGTTGGGTTGTATTAGGCCTTTCAAATTAATAAAATGATTTGGCTAGGTCGTTTACCAATCAAAAAAAGAAAAAAATTCCTCGTATACATCTTGATTAAAAAAAAAAATTGATTTTTGATTTTTTTACGCCAGTGGTATCCCCACAACCCAGCCCAGCACCCAATCCGCCTTACCTTGGGCTTACTTATTGCCAAGTTGGGGTTAGGAAGGGGCGAGCTGAGGTGAGACTAGTCCACTAGGGATGTACCAAGCCGCCCGCAAGCCAAGTGCATTGGGTGAATTTGGGCCTCGAAGTCGAACCCAAGACCAATGGGGAGCAAACCCACAACCCAAGCCAACTTCGTTGCAGGCTCGATTAAATAATTTTTAATCTATTCATTTTCATAAATTTCTTTTAGCTCACAATAATTAAATCATAGTAATCATTTAGGCTCTGAATGAGCCTGGTTTTGGTGTAATTCCGAAGTAGTTGGCCTTCGGCCTTACGTTGTGCAACGTCATATTTTTTAGGGCTTTCCGAAAAGGTATTATCATTAGAAATCCGACTGTCGGATCTAATGCTATGGTCTCTGGACTTTGTGGTGGTGGTGCTAGTGGTTCTTTTAGGATCCTTTTAGTTTTTGTTGTTGTCTTGGTGGGCCTATGGCCTGTTCTTTGTAATTCTGTGATTTCTAAATAAATCTTTATCCCTTTTTTCAAAAAAAAATAAAGTCTAGGGGGTTGAGCTTAGTTGGTTAAAGCATTGAGTTCTCACTGTGGAGACCCAAGTTCAATTCCCATGAGGGGCACCTTTGTGGAATTCTAAGTTGTGACTCTTGGTCTTCCATTGGTTGTATTTGTCACATTGTTTAAAGTGGATTTCAAAGTTGTGACCCTTGGTCTTCCAATTGTTGTTTCTAGTTTGGTGCTCGAAAGGAGCTAGTATTTGTAATAAGTTAAAATATGAGCTTTATTGTAATGTTGTTCTATGATACTTAATATAAAAAATAAAAAATAATAGTAATCATTTAATTAGGTAATTATTACTACAATTAAATTAATTAACTTAATTTATTTAATTGCTCCTCTTCTATAAATAAATCAATATTTTACTTATTATTCTATCTTTAAAATCATGCACATGAATTCATTTCCATGAGTTTCTTATAGTTCACAATAATTAAATCATTTTAATAGTTTAATTTGGCAATTATCCCTTAGCAATTAAATAAGTTAACACTATTTATATAATTGCTCCTTTTGAAAATAAATCAAATCAATATTTTATTTATTCATCTATCTTTGAAATCGTGCACGTGAATTAAATAAATTTTCACTAATTATTTTTCATGCACCTCCACTTCATCAATTCAACTCACAACTACTTTGTGTTGACTCTTCAATCAATTTAGTTTACTAATCTACATGCTCACTTAAGTCATCCTCTCAAACAGTTCACTGATAGGTACTCAATTCATCTCCTAACATTAGCCTTCATCTCCTCTCAAAATTCCAATCCATTGATTCTTTTGTTTGATCTCAACTATTGATCAATATCAAGTAAGATCTATAAATACAACCTTTATCTACCTCATTCCTCCTCCACAATCTTTGAAATTTCGTACAATAACACTATCATTTGTTCTACTCAGGGTTATGCTATTGTGAGAGCAACGCACATGTCTATATTACAAGGAAAATATTAAGAATATTGGATTCTTGTATAAAGGTATAATTACTTATTGTTTTGATTTATCCTATGCTTCATTGAGTCATTGATTGGTTGTGAATTTGGTGTCATTGTTATTCATGTTTTCATAATTCACAATTTAATCATCCATAATCAATTCAAGAATCTTCAAAGTAAGAACACAATTAATATTTTCTTCAAAGTTAAACCTATGCATAGAGAGACCGCCCTCATTATTGCTACTCACCAAGAAAAACTCTTCATTTGTTTAGGTATGGCTAAGCTCTTTTCTTTCTTTTTTTTCTCCAAAATAAAATATTTTCTTGTGTTGTTACTATTTGCACTATTTTCTCCACTAATTTAGATAACAAGTTGATAAATAAAAAAGGAAGCACCTTCTCCACATCAACATTCACATAGAATCTAATAACTAACTTTTCTAATAAAATTTCTTTAAAATATATATTAATCTCATATCTTATTTGGTTTAATTATTTTTCACAAAAGAATTAAAAAATCATTTTATCATAAATGTTCACATTTGATAGCCAAAAATATTCAACTATTTTATGTATATGTGAACCATAACCAATAATAATAACAATACCTTTTTTTGAGAATGCTCCCCATAGTGGGTTAGGACTGTTAGATTAGATTTTATATATATATATATATATATATATATATATATATATATAACTTTTCAACTTTTTAGATTAAATTAATGTGTGATCTAATAAAATGTATCATTCAAAAATATAATTTCTCTCGAGTTATTTACATAATTTGTTTTGCTATTCTTCTAAGCATCTATATTAGCAATGTTGTATGTGTGATTGGTCTCCATATTTTAATTCTCTATAACATCGACGTTATATTTGAATATAGTAGAAATGAAAACTATTCAAGTCATTTTGATTCTTATAAATATCTCAGGTAACCAAAATAAACAGAAATGGTTACCATTTTTTATTTTATTAATTTTAAGAAATTTGTTGATTCTCTTATTTAAAAACATTTTTTAATTAAATTTACAAACAATTTTATTATACAAACCACAAGCATCACTCTTCATTCATATTCAATTTGCTTTTCATCTTACTATGCTGAAAAAATAAACTAAACTTTTGACCAGTGAAACTCAAATAATAAAACCCTTGTAACACTTCAAAATTCCCTTATTTATAATTTTATTCTCTCACAAACCCTTGTAACACTTTAAAAGTTCTCTTATTTATAATTTTATTCTCACACATTCTTACAATATTAAAAAAAATATTATTGAGTCTATTTTACACTTCAATTTCCTTTTATTTATAATTTTGTTTTCATTTAAAGTTTTTCATAAGACCTCATTTAGATGTAAAATTGTGTGTGTTTGGTCAGCATACATGGCCCACAAAAAAAAAACCCATTAAAAGCTTAAACTATGAGCCGCCATTGACCAGTACACAAGTGCATCATATCTTGTTATCTACGGCAGTCTTTTTAAGACAAGAGTTGACTAGTCATTTTAGAGGTGAGCAAAACAATAAGCTAGTTCATAAGTTAAGCAACTTATATTTGTATTTGATCTTTAAACATGTATTCAAAATCCACATCAATACAAATTATTCCATGGAAAAAAATGTCATAAGGTATTAAATTTGACTTCGAAATGTTAAATTACAAATAGTTTTTTTATTCGCTGAATGTTTTCCCATCTCAAGCGGTATGTTGCAGACCCACACACATATTTAATTGCTCAAACTAAAATGTTTAAAAATACATTTAAAAAATAAAAAAGAGAGTTTGAGTATTCCATTCCCATAGCTTAACATTTTCACACATTCAATGACTACAAGAAAAACTTTCCAAACACCAATTATTCTGCTTTGTATTATATATAGTTCCAATTTATATCATATATATGTGCGTGCATGCCCGCGCGATATTTCTACAATAAATCTTCATCCACAGATCATTCTCTTTATCTATATTGTGTTTCCAATAGTGTAACTCATGCCAATGTATTTGTAGGATATTGGAAGAAAATATTTTAAATCTATTTATACATACCTTACTCTTGTCAACGCCAACAGCAAAATTATAATTCTTACTAAATTGGATAGTACTGAGATACATACCTTACTTTTGTCAACGCCAACAGCAAAATTATAATTCTTACTAAATTGGATAGTACTGAGATACATTTTAGCAGATAATGCAAGGTTGTTAATGTATGGGCAAAGGATGACAATATCATTGCACCTCTCATCTAAACCAACTATATTTAGCCGATAGGCTATTCTTTGTTAGAATGCCCCCGGAATAATCAAGTCTCACGCTGAAATTTTATTTTCCGGGTCGCCGCTGAATTTCCCAGAAGCGGTGTGTTTGAAAGTGGCAGACGCAGGCGCCATGGCCTTTTCCCACCCCAACCATACCCTTTTCCAGCCCCGATATCTAGCCTATGTCGATGACATTTTCTACATTATTGTGGGCTGCGACATTTTGGCTGTTCTGCGAAGACAATGTGTGCTTTGCATGAATGCCAAGGAAGACATGCTGGTCATAGAAGTGTACATGGCTTTGTGCGACAGGAGTTCTTTCCGCCTGACCAGGTAGTTTTGCACCATGCCTGCCAATTCCATTTCTCTAAAACGCATCAGGGTTTCCTCAATATGCCCATTCTGTCCAAATCCTGTAATCATTGTATTCCACAAAACCAAATTTGGTCTTAGGCATTTCCTGAAAGAGTTTAAAGGACTCATCAACAAACCCATTTTGCGCAAATCCAGCAAGCATGGCATTCTAGGAAACCACATCTTCAGGGCTTTATTAACAAGTCCTCTCTGTGCAAATCCTGTTATCATCGCATTCCATGAGACGACATTTGATTGAGGCATTTCGTTAAATAGTTTTATGGCCTCATCAACATACCCATTCTGCGCAAATCCCACAATCATAGCATTCCAGGACACAATGTCTCGATGAGGCATTCGCTCAAAGAGATCTAGAGCCCCACGAACAAGTCCACAATGCATGTATCCCACTATTAAGGTTGTCCAGGAAATAACATCTGGCTCAGGTATTTCGTTAAACAGTTTCTGTGCTTTCTATACATTTCCATATTTTGCATACATGTCGATGAGTGCATTGGCCACAGAGACATGAGATTGTGGGTTTGGTTGAAAAATGTTATGCATTTGGATTGAGACGCGCGGATTTGAGCCAGAGACGACGACTTCCATGGATGTAGATGATGATGACAACGACGAGGTCACGACTCTGGTGGAATTTTCACCCCCTTCAACCCCCAAATTCTCGCCTATGTCGGAATGGGACATCTCAGATTTTGGAACCCTTATCGTAAGTTTCATGTTCGCTATTTTATTTGAATGGTTATGTTAAGAGTTTCGGTTTAGGTTTTTTTCTTTCTTCCCTGGGGTAAATTTTGATGTCCTTTATTTTTTTGTTGTCAAATTTGGGTTCAAACTTGATGGAACCCTAATTATGGCTCTGTTCTTTCCTGATTCGTTCAATTTGGCAATGTGCAGAGGGCAGCTCTCGGGAATATGTGAAATACGTGCTAAATGAATCATGTGTTGCAGTGCATTACTTACACGGCACAGCTTGTTGAGGCACTTAACAACTGTGATCATAAAATTCCATGAGTAAAACCCATGAAACTCCATTTGTTGAAAATTCATGTCCATGAGATTATTGAGCATTATGTTTTTTTTATTGTTGGGGATGAAAAGAACTATTATTGTTTTGTTTCAACCTAGAAGAACTTATTAGGGTTTTATACATTTCAAGAATTCTATATTTCTTTTCTGGGTGATGGTGCATCTTCTGTATGTTATTTTTTCTTCTACAATTTCAGTCCAGGTTTAATATATTGCGAGATAGTTTTTCTGAGTGTTTATTTTGCTTCAAATTTGAAATGTTGGGAAATCAAGTGGTGTTGTTGCTTACAATTTGAAGCATGTGTTCTTTTTTATCTTGATATTCCTTAAGAGTTACAAGTGAGTGTGTTTTATGCTTGATTTTTCACGAGGTTTAAATTAAGGTGATTCTTTGATGTTTATGTTGTTCATGGTTTACTTTTTTTGGTGTTGGTTTTGTTGAAGGATTTAAATGTGTTGATTTTTGAAAGGGTTGAAATGCATGCATTTTTTAGGTTGACTTTGCCTAGGCTTCAAAATAGATGCTTTCTGGGGGTTGAACTTGCCCAGGGTCTGAAATGGATGCTTTTCAAGGGTCGATTTTGCCTGTGATCTGACATATGTATTTTGGGAATTAGTTTTGCCAAGGGTTTGAAATTTATCCATTTTTGGAGCTGATTTTGCCCAAGGGTTCGAAATGTATGATTTTTGGGGGGTTGATTTCTGCTCAGAGTTCAAAATATATGCTTTTTGGTGTTGATTTGATGTACAGTTTGGAATGTATGATTTGCTTTGTGTGTTTTGTGTTGAATAGGTGCGATCGAGGGGTTTTTGTGCCCTTTGTGCTCTTCCCTTATCACTGTCATAACAAGGGGAAGTTATAGAGTCCACAGTTTTGTTTGAAAATCTGGGCAACATGTCGTCTTCTTTTCAGAAATGGCAGCAAGAAGATGCTCATGATTACTTGCATTCACTTCTTGAGGATTTGGATAATTGTGTTTTGGGGACAGGACATTTTATTCCATGCTCGTTTTTTCAAGGAGGTAGTTTTGTATCTTTTGTGGTTGTCTCAGAAGTCAAGTATGTTGTTTGTCAAAACCCAGTCGTATGAATTTGATTTTTGGACTTGTTTTAGTTCCAAGAGCTGGAGGCTAAAAGGATGGTGACCTTTTATGATAGGTAAAGTGCACATATTGTTGTCACTGCTCGAATGCATTTGAACCATTTATTGATTTGAGCTTGGAGATAGATGAAGCTGATTTCTTGACAAGTGCAGTCCAGTCATTTACCTGTATAGAATCAATTGTTCCTGATTCCAAGTATCGTTGAGACATTGGCCATCAAAATTCACCAATTCTGAAGTAGTTTATAATTTTAGCCAACTGTATGATGTCCTTGTAATTCAACTGAAGCATTTTGCTAACAATGGGCTTTCGGGGGGTTTTGGTGATTAAGTACAGAAAATTGTTGCATATCATCAAGTCTTGGACATGGAGCCCTTTTTCAGCAATCATCAACAAGAAAAAGTAAGTTTGTTTAATTGGATCTGGTAAGCATTTTGCTTTGCCAATATTTGCCTATGTTTGGTTTGACATGATTTGTATATCTTCTGCATTATAGGTTGAGATGAAATATGAGCTTTATTCAGTACTTGTACATGCTGGATTTTTTCTAAATTCCGGTCATATTACTACTTTGTATGCTCTGGCTATGATGATTGGTATGAGATGGATGATTTACAGGTAATTAAACTCCAATGCCTGCAATTTTTCCTATATTGGTTACTGTTATTTGATTCTAAAACAAATTGCTCATTTATATTTCCTTAGGTGATAAGGGCAGCCAAGGAAACTATCATGCATCAACAGGCATAAATTCTCTTTTATTTACAAAAAAGGACCCATTGGTTTCCAGATAATTTGAATTATAAAGTGAAGAATGAATCAAATTTCTTCGGTTCTCCCAACTCTATTCTAGAAGAGGCATTTACAACTGAAGAATTATCTCGTGAGTTGAGTGAGGCTGATGGTAGCGGTACTGATTGTCCAGATGGAATATATTCAAATGTAAATTCTAAAATATTATCCAATGGAACTACAATGAATGGTGATTCTTGACTGAATACTTCTCATTCCAGTTTGAATGTTGACGTGAGGAACTTTGTTTTACTCTCTCATCATATATGTCTAATGTGAGCCCACCAGTCTTAAAGACACTTATGAAGCTTGCCCGACACACATTTCTGGGAAAACCAGAACCTTTGAGAACTTGTTCAGAAGAGAAAGAAACAAATATTGGATAGGATTCTAGGGAGACTAAGTTTTCATGTTTGCCAGTGGATACAAAGAGTACAAAGACTTTGGATATCCAAGTTAGTGGTAAAAAGAGGCTCTCACCAACAATGAGTTACCTGAATAGAAAAATACAAGAGGTGGATGGGGCTTGGAAATGGCAAATTTTGTTATGGTGTTGTATCTTCTGGATGTAGAGGATGAGCTAAGAGTGACAGTCCATCATGAAAAGCGAGAAAATCGATTGTAGCCAATTTTCAAAAAAATGTACTTGAGAAAATTCCTTTCTTAGATAGTGATCCATTCATCTCTGAGCAGAAAGATCGAAGTGATAGCATTTGATAAACTTGGAGGAGATACTTTGTAGTTATTATGTTTTGATCAGCAATCAGCTTTGCCTCACTGAAGGAATATGCTTCTCTAGATCTGTATTTGTTCTTACCTGAATAGGAGGTCAATTAGTTGCCATGAGGTGGCTCTACAACCTTGGTTTTTGGATGCAACTTTAATCTCGAGAGAAGTCAGGGTTTAGAACACAGGGACAAAGTTTGGCATTGCCCAACATGGAACAAACATTAAAAAAGAAAAACTAATCATACCTTTACCCAACTCAATCACTCAACCTAATATGAAGATGATTTAACAAAGAAACCAAAACAAGAAGCCACAGTCAAAGTAGAGTATGTAAAAGCAGCAAAATTGTTAGCATGTGCGAGAGGGTGCTGCTATTTGTCAGAGGATAAATGTAGTCCTAGGGTTTCTTGCTTTGGGTTTTTGTTGTAACTGTGTAACTATATTAATTACTAACTATAATATTCATGTTCAGGCATAATCGTTTTACATTTCCATATGTTTTAATTTGACATGTTTACAACCCCTTGCTGCCCTCTTGCTGCCAGTGGTAACTACTCTTTGGCGTCGTCATCATTTTTATTGCAAACTTAGAAGGGGCATTGGAATAGACCACTACTTTTCATTTCTTACAATTCTCCAGCTCTCAATACACAACCCAAAATATATCTCGCTATTAGCGTAACCATTGCACCTGAATTGGTACAAGTGCTAGTAGTACACTTCTTCAATATGTATATAAAAAGAGTGACAGAAAGGACCAACCATATAAGTCAAAATTTTGAAAATGACCAATTGCCTGGAATGCTCAAAAGAAACTAAAGAAATGGCATCATTCATATACCACAAGTATAATGGATTATCATAATCGGTTTTACGATATTTGAAAATAAATAATTTTATTCATGGACCTTTTGGTTCAAAAAATATTTCAAATCACTTGAGACATTTGTAAAACGCTCATCTCGAGCAATCTTTACAAAATAAGATTTCATAAGAAAATAAATTATATTTTGATTAGCAAAATACAACAATTGCTGCTTATAGATTCAAAAGCAATATAAAAATGATATAAATTGAACGTTTATGTTTTCTTATCGTAAGTTGGAAAAAATGTATGGAACGCCACCAAAAGCTTGTGTGGCTAAAAATCAATACAAACCCAAAAGACTGCAACAAGGATGCAAATGATAGATGAAATGGGATTGGACCATTTAAATTATATTTCCTTTTTCATTCATATTCTTTCCAAGTCAAGGAAAGAATAATAAAATATAGCATTAAATATTCTTTGTTCAGTTTCTTCTCATATTTCCTTGTCACTCTTAACGAGTCAAACATGCAAGTAGAATTGTTAGAAGATGTTGCTCATGATTACTGTAATTAGATTGACAAGAACATTATATCTAATAGAAATCAATCTTTCATAAGAGTCTTTTTTCTGCTCACATCAGTTCGACAAGTCATCTTCATTTTCCATTACATCTTCTGACTCTACAGTTTTGGGAAACAACATTTCTGCATGGAACAAATCTTGAAACATCTGTGACATTCAACAACCAAGAGAGATATTTTCAGTATGCTATACTTCAGGACTTTCACTGCACTCTCTAGAATGATAGAAACATCAATCAAAAAATTTCATAAAATTATCAAACATCATACAAAACCAGAGATGAAAAGAACAAAGCACTAAGAAAGGATAATTACCTTGGATGTTGACATTACAAGTCGCCTGTAACAAAGTGTCTCATCAGGCATGCAACATTGTGCTACTGAACATTGCAAATGCTCCAGATCCTACCAGTGTTTCAGGTTGGATTAGTTCAACTGATATCAGTGTTACAATGGGGACAAAAACTACTATCATACATCCTCTAGTTAAATAATCCCTTGTAACATAAAAGAAACTCCAACACCTCAGAATACTAATCCAATCACCAGAAACTACATTTTTAGCAAAATTTGTAATCTGTACCTCCATAAATTGTTGAACAAATAAAGTGAACCAGAGTAAAGTTGGTTTACTCCTCTCCAATGCATTGATATTGAGAGATGATGTCTCTGGTTCAGGTGTTCCATTAGGAAGCATAAAAAGAGATTCAATGGCTGACATAAGTGCTTCCTTTCCTTGTACTGGATCTGAACATGGTGTTGAAAAATATACAACGAACCTGAGTACAGATAGAAAATGTCATTTTACAAGGGATGTCTTTGTCTTTTACAAAAAATAGCTGGAAAAAAATATTATACAACTAAAACATTTCACCGGATTATTGAATGTGAATCAGAAAACCTTAGAGAGATGATGGAGAAGCCCTAGGAGGTAAGGACCCCTCAGTGAAACATGAATCTGGTCAATATCAATGTTAAAAAGTTACAAACTATGACAGAAAGCCACATCATATTTTGTAGCAAGGCTCTGACCAAAAGAACCATCATCTATCAAAAAAGAACCAATGCAGCATCCCAGAATGGTGATTGGGGAATAACAAGGGCTAAGGCTGCGCTGGAGTATCCTAGGGCAAATAAAAAGCACTGCCCATGAAAAGTCTTTTAACATTCAATGTCGATGAAACTCTATGGCTAGAGGAAAAACTACTTAAGTGTGTCCATCTCTGTTGCCTAAATTGTGTATAAGGGGAAGAAATCCAGCACAGAAAAGGCACATATACACTCTGCCTGTAATGAGACAAGGGGTTTGAATGCTCAGTTAAAAATCAGCAAAGAGGATCAACTCTCATTGATCTATCTTCCTCTCTAAGCAAATAAATTGCACTACAACCAGCACTAATTGCTATCAATACACATAGTGGGCTGGTGTAATCAGCCTGACAACTCTTAAGGGTTTTCAATAAGAATCTGCATTTGATAATGGCATCCTCTACGAAAAAAGAACCATGAGTAATTATCACTATAACAAAAGAAAGAAGATAAAGAACCGCCAAAGTCTCAATGCAAACAGTGATCTGTCCCCCAAATCTGAAGGTAAATAGATCATAGAACACAAATAAAATTTCCCTAATTTCTCCCTCTCTCAGGGGCGGAGACAACAAAGTTTGTCACAGTACAAAGCATTGTGATTAGTCCCTACATGTAATCGATGTAAGGTCACCCTCAACTGGCCAAGGGGAATCATCAACATACGTGATAAATGAGGCTAGATACTAGCACGCATATACAACAATGCCATCTATATGATAAGAAACTCTTAATGTCAAGAAGGGGCTGACTGGCTGCAAAGAATTTCAATGACCTGAATGTATTGTTGATAAATATACACCCTAATGAATATATTGATGAACCTACTGCATAAAGGGCATCAAAGGAGTATTTAAATGAAGTAAATCAATAGGAATGTCGATATATTTGAGGAGAATGGACTTGATATACCAGCAACTTTGATGTCATACTCACATCATGATGCTCAATCACCCAAGAATTTTATCTTTGGATGTAAAATGTGAATCTTAAGTTGCCATCAAGGTGAAGTTGTTAGACTAGGTGTGCCATTCACCTCGCAAGTCCTAACTCTTGTAAATTGTAACTCAATCATGTAGACAATAGATAATGTATGATCTCCAAACATGTTGCAATGGGCAAAATGGGATGCCCATATGTGGGTGGGGTCATTATTTATTTATTGTATTCTTTAGTATACTTGGGATCATTGTTGGACTACTCGCGACTCGGCTCGACTCGCCAAGCCCTTGGGAAAAAACTCGGAAAAACTCGGCGAAAAAACTCGGCAACTTAAAAACACGCTTAAATTTAATTAAAAATGCAATTTTTTTGCAAAATTTAAGGAGAAGATACATCCAATGAGTCAATAAATGATAACACAAAAGAAACAAGCTGATTCTAGATATATTTAAATGCAAAGTGTCTACAAAATCGCATCCTCGTGAGGAATGTTGATGGCTGGAACCCTGGAAGCAAAATAGTAAATAGTTTTTGTAAAACCAAAAGTTAATACATCATTACAAATTACAATTACAACTTCCTCTTCCCAGCTCTAGCAAAAACTAGGGGAGAGGTAAAACTAAAGGGTCTAGTCCTAGAAGTCTGCAGTGGGCGTGATTGTGCCTCCTCGCTCGGTATGGCTGGCTCATCCTCCATCCTGGATGAAGCTATGTCTCCACCTACTTGTGGCACTGGCAATGACTCCTCATCCTCTTCCTCCTCAATGTCATCCAGCATGAAACCAAATCCACCCCCCTCCTCCTCCATAGCCTGCCTCTCCAAATCAGTGATGTCATCCTCGGAAAACAATGGAGGTTGCTCTTGTGATGTCCAATCACTGTAAGGATCTATATCATCCAAGTCAAGTGGACCACCTGCTACTTCCTCTACCTTCCTTACGCGCAATTGAATATTATATTGCACAAAAACAAGGTCATTGAGGCGTTTTTGAGCTAACTTGCTCCTCTTCTTCATGTCAATGGCTTCAAACAAGCTCTAATTGCGCTCACAACTGGATGAACTACAAGGTTGACATAAGATTTTGAGGGCAAATTTTTTGAGATTTGGGGTATTTCCACCCCAACTTTGCCACCAAGCATCTGCAAATTAAAATTAGGTTGAGAGTAGCCTCATTGGGGTCTGAGGGTGAGAAAAAGAGGGGTAGAGAGATAGGTCTAGATCTTGGGGGACAGAGGACAAAGTGAGATGGAGTGTGGTAGAGAGAGGGATAGAGGAAGAGTGATAGGGAGATAGATAGGTCTAAAATTCGAGGCAGATAAAGTGAGTGAGATAGAGAGAGCGAGAGAATGTTGATAGGAGCATAATGATTACTGAAAATTGACTGTCTGAAAAATTAAAAGATCTTCTAAAACCTAGAATTTGCATTATAGCTCCTAGAGATTTGAAACCACTCTCAAACATCCTGCCAATATATACATGAAATATAACTTAAAGTATACCACTTATACTTAAATGTTATACTCGTGTATATATTCTAATGAAGAGAATGAAACTAGCCTGAAAAAACAAAAATATATAATTTTTTGACATGTTTGGGCCTCATTTTTTAGTATAGCCGAGTTTTTATAGAAACTTCGGCGATTACTCGACGAGTTTTTGCTGCGAGTTAAAGTGGTAAAAACTCGCAGAGCTCAAAAACTTGGCGAGTTTCGAGTGTTCCATCTATGCTTGGAATATTGTGTAAGAAAACATTGAATATAAAGGCTACATTGAAAAGGTCAAAATTGGGAGTTGCAAAACACTTTCCTATTTGGCGGACATGGCAAATGTTAAAAATTTCAATCACAGAGTATAATTGCTTAAGGCTGGAATGACATTGAATTATACACACACAAAACATTGAAATTAAAAATAGCAGAAATGATGAACACAAGACAAATATTTTAGACTTGTGATATGCTTTGCATTCCTTCACAAGCTTACAAGCAACCTCTACAACTAGTTCTTCAGTTGCACGGAAATATTACACTGCTCTGAGTTATTGAACTTCTATCTTTATACTATTCAGCTAAATATGTAATCTTCCAAAACAGAAATCCTATCTTACACAAAAGATGACTTGGAAGATAAAACTAAATCATTAGTGATTGATTATTTACTGTCATTAGACTTAATCGACTAAATAAAAGACACTCACTTTAATCACTAAAGTGAATTACAAAATAGAACTAACTCGAACTACTTACACATTCACACTAAACCTATGCAAAAGTTCCAAACTGAGCTAAAAACTTAATAACAAAAACATTGAATAAACTCATGGAGCGCCAAACATTAGAATCTTAGTCAATTTGACTCTTATGACTGAATCTATGACATGTAAGATGGGAGCATGAGGTGTAAGACAAGTTACATGTTATTCCATGATGGTTGACCAATGACCACATGGGCATTGGATTTGGGATACCACTTGATGGTTTTTGTTTTCAGTTTTCCTATATATTAAGGGCATGGAGTAGAGGATTATAAGGTCACTTGCAGATACTCTCGATATATTTTACTAAAATTAGAGAAATGCACAAATTGTATCATTGTATTACAATGTTTGAAATAACACAAGCTTGGGTTTGGGGTGGAATATTTTCCCTTAAGGGTTTCTCCATGTATAGCTGGTGTTTATGGTTTGCATTTTATGAGTTTGTTGATTTGTTATATTTCTTTCCCATCGTTTCATTTATTGAAAGGCTTATTGGATTAGTCACATCATAATGAGATTAAATTTCTATTGTTCAATATTTTTGTCATGTCGTATATCCTACTTTTTTGGTAGCAAACTCTATATGGATGATCTACATGCATTTAGGGCAAAATATAAATTTGAGAGATTTTCAAACTTCTCAATACATGTCTAAGAATAAGACCCTAAATAAGATCCCCAAACCTCAAATCCACAAAGAAATGTAGACTTAGAAACTAAATTGGAGAGAAGCATATTAGAAGGGACACCCTTGAAATGTAATTGAAACAAAAGTAAGATGGAAGCTTCAGACGGAAAGATGGTATAGTAATTGAACTCCAAAAGCTGTTATATTCACATTCAATTTGTTGTAGAAAATGAAACCTAAAAGGGCAATTTGATGTGTTGATAATCATGATCTTAGTTGCGAACTGGCGAAGCTCATAAAAATGAGCAAGGTCAACAAGTTGGCTATGTAAGAAAGAGGGGAGTACAGCATCATTTGTAAAAATCTATTTAATGATCAGAAAATGAAGTAGCACACAACAATTGTCAATGTGAGTATCCTTCCAAGAGAAACCCTCAAGCTCATTAATGTAATTATTAAAAAGGGCTGGGAAAAAGATACCTCCAATTGTCACTTGAGCAAAGTTAGAGAGAGGATTGGTGGTCTAGAATTAGAAAAAAAAAACTCAAATAAATACTCAATAAGAAATTAATGAAAGGGTTTGGAATACCAATAATAAGCAGCCATTGAAGTAATCTTTGAAGAACACTAATGAGCCTCTTTATACTACCCATAGTGTAAAAATGTGGTCAATGGTCTAAAAGTTTTCCCTTAAAATTGCTTGTCCCTTGACTGTATGATTACCACTTTCCAAATACTCTAAAAGCTTCATGTAACGCTTCAAAAAAGTTGCCCTAAGGGTTTAGGGCAAGTGGTATGGAATAATTAATTTCATACCACAAATGCAACTTCCATTCTCACAAACAAGCACCTTGTAGTGACCTTTGAGACACCTTGAGTTTAGAGGATAAACTTATGGTAATGCACTTACTTGTAGTGGCCTTCTCTTAGTCACTTGTATGCATATTGGTTAAATAGCCTTCTCTTAGTCACTTGTATGCATATTGGTTATATGTATTTATATCAAATTTGCAGGCTCAAAGTAACACAATAGAGGATCCTCATACAAAGGACAGATTCACAATACTGTGCTATGAGAAATATGCAAAAACAATTAAGATCAAAAAAGTTAATAAGATAAATATACAAACATAAGAGTGCCATGCAGGTAGATGGCCAAGTTCATATTCATCAGCTAAACATCCTCAACCCTTTCTAATGGCCCTAGTCCATTTTACAAATTGCGCAATTGATAACTTTGTCTCCATTAATAAATATTCATTTTCATCTAATTTCCATTAGATTTAAGCTCACAAATCTAACTATAGTGAGTGTTGTTATAGCCTAGCATGGAGTAGAAACATCAATAAATAGTAAATTTAAAACCTTGGACATAAGTAACACTTGTACTTAAAAAGTAGGAATTGTGGAAAGAGAAGGCAAGAGAAAGTAATTTGTGGGATTGGAGAATCAGAGACCAAAATCAGGTGAAGATATGTGAAATTGTTTAGTTCAGACAAAACACTCAGAATCAAACATGAGAAAATAAAATTTTAACACTTCTAGGCCAGCAGAATGATTCTCAATAATTTTGTTAATTTAAATGTTCATTTGAGATCAGGAATATGTCGATTCTACCAAATTGTTTTAGATCTATGGTTTATGATGCACACATAAAACTTTGGTTGTGTTATAACCTAATCAACTTTTAATGTGTTTCTTAATGTTAACTTTATGAGCCTTGTATGTCTCCATTTACAAGGAGAGAACGTCACTTTTTCCAACATGTAATGACTTCAACCAATAATTAGATTAACAGATTTGGATTACGGACTTACATTCCTTCTGGGCATGCTGATGTATTGCTGCCCAACTGAAGTGCTCGGATTGTTGTTCTCTGATTTCCAATTATAGCTGTAAACCCAGAAACATGAGGTGTCCTATCATCAGTGATACTATATCTCAAGAATGTGCAAGCAATTAAACATATAGCAGTTGTGTCCAAGTTAAATAAATTCAACTCCCTGCAGAAAAGTATCTTTCAAAAAGTAAAATATCCCTGCAGTTACATGCGTATTTAAAGAAAAGATCCCTGCAGTCAAAAGTTTAAACAAAAGTGCACAGAGTACATAATATGACTTTACCCTAAACAGGTAAAACAATTAGGAGTTAGGATATATGCACAAAGCTATAAACCAAGTGATAAAAGAAAGTAAGACTGGATGCTTTTAAAGTTTCAAAAGGGGAGGAAGTAGATATGAAGGAAGGTGGAATACTGGATTATGAAAAGTGGAGACTGAAAGCAAAAAGAGAGAAAAGAGGATTCATAGCAATGGATTTTACAAAAGAACATAAACCACATGAATTGCGGTGTCTCTGGTAAGAGAAACAGTAAATTTGTCCTGAGACTGTTACTTCAACCAGCTTTTAAATGAGCAGTAGCATATATCAATATACAATTTTAAGGAAGCCAAATAAGAACATTAGAAGAATCTTAAATGTTTGAAAAGAAAAATAAATGAAAATAGCTAATGAAATTTCAATATAGTGGGATAAATGAATTTAGTTGTCCATGACCATGGAAATAGTAAGATTTGAAATCAATATCCTCACTTCCAGTCCAATTTACATCTACAGGAAGAATGATAAATTTTTGGCTTCATTTAATCAAACTAAAAGCAAAGTAATTGACAATGAACAAAATTTAGGGCTGTAGAAAAGCTATGAAAGTGCCATAAAATCAACTAAAAGAGAAATAACACTTTTGGTATGGAACAGAGACATACAAGGGTAGATAAGATAATACTTACATCTAGGTGGGAAGGCCACCAATACCGTTGACAGATCTGGCTTTAGAGACTGATTTGTGATGCATATGCATCTTGCTACTTTCCAAGATACCTTAGAAGGAGAATGGATGATTGGATGTAGCAGCTGTTCTGTCCTCCCAGAGTTATTCTTTATGAGTTCCATAGATGCATCTAATGATGCAGATGATTTTATGTCATCTGATTCAGTTTCGTTGAGTTTCAACTCAGCCAGGGATGAGGACAATCCAGATGGTAAGGCAGCAGAGAAGTTGATAACAAGTTTATGACTGAACAAATATTGACCAGATGCTATCTTTATTCCCTTGTAGACTCGACTTTCCTGTACAAAATACTTAAAAGGCATTTCAGTGAAACACAAGAAAATGATGAAAAACATAAACAGAAAAAAATACTTCATTTCTTTTTTGGCTGAGAGTTTCTAATAGAACGAAACACCCAATTTTTAGAAATATAGCCACAAAATGTAAAAATATAGTTTTGTCAACTATCTCTACCTCTAAACTTATAAACTATGATTCCCTGGTACAGATAGGACGGATGCAAATGTATACTATACAAGCCTTAAAGGACTACGATCTTTTGCCAACATCTTCTCTAGCCGAGACAAACATGTTGAAACAAAAACTAACCTTACAAATGCTAGGAAACAATAGAATGTAGAGAACATCATTTAAGCAATTTTCATGGAACTGTAATCATACCTTACTGATAAGCAAACCAGTCACTGCCATGCGAAGCACCTGCAAAAAAAGATCTTATGAGAGATTGTTATCCAATACTTTGAAGCTAGGGAAGTGTTAATAAATATCCAGAGAACAAGAATCAACAGTTACAATTAGTAGACTTAAAAAAAAATGAAACTAAACACCTTACAAGATACAGTAATAGCTCACCAAATATTCTGCATGGGCTAACCCATTGCAAGTAAATGCAAAAAAATAACGAAGCAGAGAATCATAAGTGAATGCATAAAAAAGCAAACCCGAAGGAGATGAAGTATCAAACACTGATGCAAATTGCATATTTTATATAGAATTCATTATTGTAGCATTTATTTTAGATGTGTACAGGTAAATGAATGGAGAACCCTATTTGAATCTATTGTCTTGCATCAATAGTAAACTCTCTATTTCCTATACAATAGACCACGTATCACTGACTATTACAACATTAGAAGCATCATCTCCGATGTATTTAATTCTTCTTCAAAGTTTAATGTTCATGAAAGAGTGATTTTCTCTGGACAAATAAGATATGTATTCCTGATTCTTGATGAGTCCCTTTTTATATTTGGAGCAAAAAAGCATTAACTGTGTGCATTTAACTCTTAATTTAGAGACATCTTCAACTTGAGGAAAATATAAAACAGATCCAAGTATTCATCTTCAATAATATAACCATTGGTCAACAACAAAATTGAACTTTAAGAAAAATTCACTTACTGTCTTGCCAACAAGCTGGGGCAAGGAAGAGCTCACAATACATATACATTGCTCAATATTCTGTATATAGACATCGTTCAATATTATGTAAAGGGTCCTCACAAAAATTATTTTTGAAAAGGTTATTAAGGATAAAAGAGTCCAGGCGGTCACCAGGATCAACAGGTTTTGTGTTTGACCTAAATTGTAATTGTCATCCTAAAAGGATTTAACATAGAATAAAGAAACTGATATTATGTATCTGTATATATTCTTTATTCTGTAACCGTAGACATTTAATTAGGGAAGATTGGATCCTTGCCATCAAATTCATTTGAATGCCATTCACAGTTTTGGTAACATAAAGAATTTGTTCTGCAAATGTACCCAGCGCTCTAAAGAAATATATTATGTGCAGGTGATACATAAAAATAACTAATAAGTTACAATGTACTTAAGATTATGCCTCCAAGCCTCTCAGATGTTTAAACTTTATTATTAATACAGGTGCTGGCAGGTGCTGGCCTATCCAGCTATTTACTTATTAAAAAAAAAAGATTATGCCTCCAAGATCAATCTGGCAATCATGTACATCGGCAAGTCAAGTAAAAAAAGCAGTGTTTTGTAGAATATTAAGGTCTTTTTCATACAGTTTAGTTGAATAGACAAATGACTTCTTAATAAATTTCCCTTCAACTTTTACAGGAAATTTGCAAATATCTGTGCCTGCTCCCAAATAACCACTCAACCTGCACCGCTAGGTGAATTATCTTGGTGAGGCAAGCAGTGGAACAATTTAAATGCCTTGTAGCTAGTGTGTTCCAGTCTATTTTCAATCTAATCAAGCTCAACAGGAACCATACAACACAAAAGTTTTAATACATGCTCAATAGACAGTGCTTATTGTCCCACCATATTCAAAAACTAGGGCACAGTTACTCAGCTAGCCATCGATTGAAGACCAAGATAAAGGCAAAAGATCAAGCCCAGAATTTGTTCTTCCAACCTGCTTGGAGAAGTAATAACATCCATGATGCAGAGTTGTAAGTTTGCAATAAGGAATCAACTAATACTCCTCATTTCATATCTTTCCAGCTAAACAGGCCTAACGTGAATGTTACGTGATTAGATTATGTGATCTAAAAACTAGTGCCTTTGGCACAAACATTAACGAATTACCAAACTGATGAATAGATTATGTGATCTTCATAAAACATTGTTGATCAAGATCCAAACTGATGAATATTTTATAGGAATTTAAATGTGTCAAGACATCATTAAACCAAAGAACTACCTATAATTCTCAAACGGATGGACAAACAAAGGCTGTGAACAAGCGTTTAGAAGGCTACTCCAGAAATAACATTGCATATCATCAAAATTATTTTATCTTAATGCTAGGGAGATCCGTGGGAAAACACTATAATAAAGATATAGATGTGTTGTAACTTGTATGTGTTCAGAATTAAATGGAGAAAAGGATTTAGACAAAGCAAACAATAGAACTAGAACGGACAGTTTTATTAATTTGTGCATTCTATGCACAGCATACTCTCAAGGAATTTGTATGGTAGCATATCCTCTCCTATGTATCCTATATCTACCTCTAACTAATTTTATAGATATGTAATTATAAATTTCAAAACCATGGATGAAAGATTCTTTACGGAAGTTGAATAGTTGCAACAGTTAAACTCCCATGTGTGACTTGTGAAACAGGTACAAAAGTTGTACTAAATTGTTACTTGTGCAAACTCAAGTGTGTGCAGTGGTCTAAGAAGTTGTGCAAGGTTCCACATCGAGTTCTAGATTGTATGCCCTATGTGCAGTAATGTGCATAGGTATAGATGTGGCACAAAACTAGGACAGAGCTGTCTTTGAAGTTGTGCGGCATGATCATTGGCATTATGAAAGTGGCACACAATGCAAAGGGCTAGACAAGGGCTATAGCATGTGTTTTGGGCTGTGCAGCATGGTTCCTAGCATTGTGCTAGTTGAAAATGAAACAACGATATGCACACAATTGTGCAACATGGTTCTTTGCACTACATAAGCTGTGGATGAAGCAAGGAGTTGTACACGGAGTTGTACACTGTTGAAAAAAAAAAACCAAGGCTTGTGCACAAGCCCACATGCTGCAATGTGTATGATTTGACCCTTCTTGAAGAGAAAACATCTCAATTGCATCGTAACATTTGTGCAATCCAGTCAGAAGTTTGTGCAAAATGTTTAAAGAATGGAATCACTTCAAAAATCCAATATTGCTTACCACCCACTAATATAGTGATGCTCCAAAGATCGGTTGAGTACACACCTTACCATGAATAGATGCCTTTATATCACAAGAATCAATTGGCACCATGTCACAAACTAGAAGGATGAATAACATATGAGAAGTAGCATTGATGAGTGATAAGTATACCTTTGGCACTGCAAGAACTAACCCATCCCAAACTATAGGATTGTGTAGAGGCATAGCTGGCAAATTCAAGCAGTGGCTTCAGAAATGAGATTCTTCATGTTACCACCATCAACTAGAAAACTTAATGGACCCGTTGAACCCACACCTGCAAATGGAATAGGTCTTCTACTGCAGCATCTAGCATGATTGTTGTTGCTATTGTACTGAGACAAACAGCATCAGGTGTAATGTCCCCTTTTATAAAAAGCCCTAGTTTGCCCTAGATTACAATTCTCAGCCAATAAGGGAGGGTTAGAAGGAAGTACCTTTATCTTCTTAAAGGGAAGACCTGCAACAACTTAGAAAACAACCTTCAGTCGTAACACATAAAGTAAATAACATTTACAAATTAAACTATAAATGTAGAGATCATGAACACAAATCACAACTTGCTATTTGATTGTAGGATTCTCTAAGCTAATTAAAGCAACCCATAATCATAGTAAACTAGGATGGGTAACTTGATAGGGTGTCTTTACAACCGTTCCCCCTCAATCAAGCCACCTTCTCCCACTCACATGATTCCATCCATCACCATGGTAGAGAGGATAAGGATTTACCCCAGTAAGGTACCCTAAGTCTAACCCTCCTAAGCCCAAAGGCAGAGCATCTTCACCCCCCTTTGGCCTCATGTGGACCCTACCATACATATGAAGTGGCGTGCTTATGGGTGACCCCAACACCGTTCCCCCTATTGTAGACCCTTCTCCCTCTATCATGGCTGATAGTACTTAGTTATATCCATCATTCCACAGGGATTGGGGACATTTCCTCGGGGCGACAGGGGAACGTGTTTCGGACGGGGGTACTTGGGGCCTATGTTTGGAGACGCCAGGGGGATGGCAAGGGGACAGCGGGGGAGCAGTGCTGACATAATACATATAGTACTTGAAAAATTAGTTTAAAAAATATGTATATGTAACACTGTATAAGGAATAAGTATACACGTTGCAATGATTGCAATGAACTTTGAACAATAAGTTTAAATAGAAACTAGAAAGATCGTGTTGGAGTATTTTTTCAGGATCTAACCCTAAAGATAGTAAAAGCTCTAATTAACTTACCCCTATCATTTCAGATCAAGGTATAGAAATAATAGCATAAATCTATTTCAATTATGTCATCATGAAAAACATCTTTATACGTGTAATGACCACTCTAGACGATCTTTTATTTTTTAACAAGCATAAGAACCATGCAAACTGAAACAATGCTTATCTCTGCTATTAAGTACTGATAACGATTACAAGCAAATACAAATGTTGGTACAGGGCAGCACATTGAAAAGACACTTTATAAATTGCCCAAATTGCATGAAACTAGTGTAGAGGAGGGGATTTGTCACCTCCAAGATGATGAATCTCAAAGGACAAATCGATCCGCCACTACCTCAATCAAATTGGCGCTAAGGTGAGCCAGGGGATAAAAGTGAAAAGCTAAGCTAATAAACTGCAAACGAGACTCCCAAACGACTCTGTTGAATCTCTGTCCTCGGGACGACTGCATGGAGCTAGGACACCAGCGTGACGCGTTATCATCCAGTACGGATAGAACACAAAAACCGTACGAGGGTTGCAAATACAATTATAATATTAAATGAACGTAGAAAAACAACAAGATAGACTAATAATGCAGAATGAGAAATATTAGAATGACTTGAAAAGAAGGAAAAGAAGGAAGCTCACAACCGGTCCACGATATGAAGCCTCCAACTTATAAACCTGCACACAAGCAAGAAGGAAAATGTTGGGGGTTGTGTTTTGGAGTCTGCCTCAGTCAGACCCCCGTTTTGGTGTTTCCACCTCCACGGACAACCCAAATAGATTGATAGAATAAAAGATAAATGCTAGAATGATAAAATGATAAAATAGATAGGGGATGTGATAAATCCCAAGATGCCCAAAGATAGGGTAGAAAGATAGATATTACTGAAGTCCCTTGAGAAAGCCAAGGGAGTTGCAAGAGATATTATGAGAGCTTGAGAGAGCTTGAAAGTGTTCTAGCAAACTAGATACTGCTATAGCAAGCGAGTGAGAGAGCAAGAGCAAGTTGTGAGAGCTGAGAGAGAGCGCTTGGAGAAGCTAGAGAGGTTGAATAACCAAGAGAGCCAAGAGAAATTGCTTGGAGAAGCTAGAGAGCTTGAATGAGGAGAGAAGATAGATTTAAAATGAGAGAAGAGGAGGGAAAGAGAGGGTCGTGAGCAGTTTAGAAGATCCTGAGTTGTTTCCACTGACATGCGACAAGTGCAAAGGCGCACTCAGAACCGACATTCGAATGTTGAGATGTCACGGGACTAATACGCGGCGCACGAACGTCTGCACGACGCGCTAGTGTCCAAATGAATCACGCTCAGAAACGATAGGATACAAGGGAGACATGCGGCTAACATGAAACAGAAGCCGAGGATAGCTGTTGAAAGGGGGTCTTGAGCATCCTGAGAGGGAAAAGGCTGATGCAAGGGCTGAAGTTAGCCTGCTCAAGTGCTGGGGGAATGGACACCAAAGTGGTTACAAAAGATGTAGGTCATATTACAAAGGGGTATGCAATTTTCGACACTACAACTAGCATCCAATAGAAAACAATAAAGGAAAATACCTTGAAAAGGCAGCTGAAATGATCACTATAGGTAGGGAACACACAATTTGATTTAAATTAGTCTATACAACAATGCAGATCTGATACAACTGGAAAACATGTTGCAGGTCTGATACAACTGGAAAATATGTTGCAGATCTGAAACATCACCATTGTAGGTCCAAACAACCCCTTAAAGCCTCCTAAAACTCACCCTATGCAACTATGTTTGCCCCCAAACAATGCCAAACAGCCTAAGATAGACTCAACCACAACAATCAGTCTAAAAAAATTGCAAATCAGTTTGCAGGTCCCCTCCATGGTTGAGGGACGTCTAGGAGTCTCGGGGACGTCACAGAGTCCCCTTTGGTGTTTCTAACACAACAAACTTTTGAGAAACATCCCCCTAGTGAGGAAATGTCTCAAAGATGGGGGAGGAAACTTGGTGGTGGTGGAGGAACGGCGGAGGGACGTTCCCCAAGAATCCTCACGTCTCAAGGATGTCCCCATCTCAGAAACATCTACATTTTCAGGGGGAAGCATCCCCATGAAATTTATTACAGCATGTATGAGTATGCAGACCTATCAACTACACATGGAACAGTACTACCAATTATTCATATGCAGAAGTTAACATTATAAATGCAGAATACCATCGATCATTCAAATATAAAGTTATTATTATTGCAAAATATCATCGGTCATTCATATGTAGAAATTAACATTATCATTGCAGAAAAACACAGGTGCTGATATACAAAGCAGTTATGTGTGTGTGTGTGTGTGTGTGTGTGTGGGTACAAGAACTCATACAAGAATGATATTTTCTGAGTATTAATATGTGAGCATGAGCCCAATCCAAAGGGGTCTCTTTTATGCTGTTTCCTAATGTTTACCTCCTAGCATATTCTCTCTTCCAAACTTGGCAGCTATTTATTCCCCTCCACCCATAGTGGAAGGCCACAAACAACAGCCGCACTTCCTCTATTTTTATCACTTATTGGCAGCAATCATTATTGGTTGTGCCTGTAACTTAATAACAGTTCTGATCTGATCTGATCGATGGTGATCTCCCTAGATGCTTTTGTTTCCTTTCCTGTATATCTTTCAATGTGAGGGAAAGGTCACACCTCTTTATCATGTATGCCCTTTGGCAAGAGACGCACCCTTTCACCATCAGCACCCTTTGAAAGAGTGCAACTCTTCATTATTTCTACCCTTTGAAAGGGACACAACCTTTCACATTCAGATCTGCACTTATTTAAATCAGATCTGCTCTTCCCATTCCCAAATTCTCCCCCCTTAAAATGAGTTCTCTTCGGAGTCGCAACTCATCATTTCATGCCTTTTCACCATTCATTAACTTAATCAAATTTTAATCATATTTAAATTTTTAATTATATTATTTTATATTTTAATTTACTTTTTTATTTTTATCTTTTGTATTTTAATTTTATTATTATTATTTATTATTAAATCATATTTCAAATTGAGGGACATTGCATCAGGGCCTGTCTCTACCACTTTTGGATCATGTGAACCCTCTATTTCTGTGTACATGAACAGATTTTTCTGCACATGGTACTCTGCGGTAGAATTACTTCTGATTTTGTGTTTGTTTCACAACTTAACTATCTTTGCTTTTGTCCAAAGAACACAGCCTTTGGCACAGAGGATTTTATCATATTTGCCCTTCATTTTGACTCTTCAATGATTATTGCTTAGCAATACACTTCCCCCATTGTCTTGACCTTGGACAACTTCAGTTTGCATTGAATGAATGGACACAAGCTGCTACAATACTTGAGGACGCCATGTTACTTGACTCAAATGTGCCCAACTTTGAATAGAGATCATGGAATGCATAGATGTAGCTATAGACCAACTAGTAACATCCTTGCCACAGTTATTGGACTCAATATGGTGGCCATCATAGACATCTTTAGCATACTATTCATTCTTAAAAGCTTCACGGAAGTTTTCCCAAGTTAGCTCAGAACTTCTTTTTGGTTGGTCCTCCTCCCACAAATTATGGGCCTGCCACCACTTCTTCGCAAGTGAAGAAACTTCTCAAAGTCTGATCTTGATCTTTTCCTCATCAAAAAAGTCAATCATAGAGAAATATGACTCTAACTGATCTAACCAATTATCTATTACATCTGCATGTATTTTACCCTCATGTTGAGCCAATGCAACCCCCCATTCAAGGACTCCAATGAACTGGTTTATCAGAAATACCCTATGTTACACCTAGTTTCTGGGACGGGGACGGCAGGGAACGGGGGTACGCGTTTCCGGGACGGTGATTTTTTTTGTCAATTTTGGGGACAGCTAGGGGACGATAAAGGGGACGGCTATATAAAAATAGGGAAAATTAGAATATATAGGTAAATTTAAAATATTCATATGAAAACATGGATTAAACATGCATAATATACATTGTAGAACCTTAACATATAAGAACCAGCAGAGTTCTTATGGCAAATTTGTGTTAAATTAAGAGTCAAAGTCAAATTGCTTATAGAATTCATTGTCAAAATTCACTGTCTATATGCAGAATTTAAGGGGACGTCCCCTAGGAGTCCCCTGTCCCCAGAACAGGGACGCCTGAAAAAAATACTGGGGACGCGTCTCCAGGTAACATAGGAAATACCTGACTTTCTTAAAGGGCCTTTATAATTTAATCTTTGATCATCATTTGGACTACATCCTGCACCTCCTCCATTGGAACTTGTTTATAACTTTTATCTATTGCATCTGCATCTATGTTACCCTCAAACACAGAAATGTCTAAATTCACTTAGAACCTAAGAGAGATTCATCCCCCAAAATCTTTCCCTAACAATTGGACCGATGCAACCACCCATTCAAGGACTTCCGCGAATCGGTTGAACAGAAATAGCATTTGCTCTTGAAAAGCCTTTATAATTTCATCTTTGATCATCATGTGGCTTACATCCTGCACCTCCTCTATCTGAACTCATTTAACACAGCACAAGAGATAGTCTAAGATGTCGTGGTTTGAAACCAAGCTTCAAATAATCTGATCATGTTCAATGGGATATGAAAGATGAATCACTTTGATACCAATGATCTAGATCCCAAGGAGGTCTCCAGGGTGCAACACTCTAGATGGGAATTTAGATGTGTTGTGTATGTGCAAAAGCAATTGAAGAAAACAATTCAAACAAAATAATACTAGGAACTGGAACAAATAGTTTTATTATTTTGCACGTTCTATACATGGCATACGCTTGCAAGAGATGCATGACCATGTATCCTGTCTTATCTATCCTATATCTGTCTCTCACTAATTTTACAAATTTGTATTTATTAATTGCAAGGGCAAGAAGGCAAAAACATTTGTTATGGGAGTTGAATGGTTGCAACAGTTGAACACCCACTTGTGACTCTTCATCTTCTAACTGCTTGCCTTCTGGTTGTTCATTGTTTTGTCATGTATCTTGTCATAGAAGGACTCCAGAAGTTGCAACAATTTGTTACTCGTACAAACTGAAGTGTTGCATAGTGTTTTGAGAAGTTATGCAGGGATTTGCAAAACTGTGTATCCTGTATGTTGTAGCAGACGTACATGTAGATGTGGTACATAATTCAGAAAAAGTTGTCTTTATGGTTGTGTAACATGATACTTGACATTGTACAAATGGCACATTATGCAAAGGGCTGCACAAGAGTTGTAGGATGTCTTTTGGGCTATGTGGGATAGTTCTTGGTGCTATGCAAATGGCACATGGAGCAAGGAGATAAGTATGGTTTCTCAACATTGTTCTTAGCATTGCACAAGTTGCACATGAAGCAAGGAGCTGCATATTGATGTAAAGGATACTCTTCCTTCAAAAACCACCGGATTACACACTTCAAAACACTTGTAAAAATCTGATTTAGAACAGCAAAATAAGATGAATTGAGCACCAACTTTATGCAAACAAACTAGTGAAATTCTTATTGAAATTTGAAACAACTTTCCATTACACAATGCTAAGCCTATTGGCTTCACTTATCAATGCTCCAATCTGATATAAGTCTGATAATAGACCTGCAAAAAAGATTTAAAACAGCAGCAATGCCTTTCCAAATCTGTTTTTCCTTCTCCTTTTATCTCCTTAGCCTTCACCTGCAAAATCTCTCTTCAAGAATTGAAAATCAACATGTAAAAATGCCAACTTCTTCATGAAATTACCTTTCATTTCATTTCACTTGGGGACCCAGAAATGGCAAGCCAAACTTAGATTCCTTCCTAATTTTTAATTTGACTTTGCCTTGAGATCATCATTTAGTGTTCTTACAACACTCTTACAGTCTGCTAAAGATAGGAGTCCACCGTATGCCACCAACTCACCCATTTGACTCCAAAATTGGCAAAACCCAGAAATCCTCATGTGGTGTGCTGAACTTAGAGAATATGCTTTCTCATAAGCATTTACTCCCTGGAAATTTGAATTTGAACTTTATTTGGCACCCAATTAGGTGTATGTGGGGTCCATCCATTCCCAACACCTATATTGGCAATTTTTGAATTTTAACAATTTAAATTGCCAACAAATTACAGAAAAAAAATGTTTGCTAAAGTCTATTACAAGCCACGCCAAAATATTTACAAAAATATTTGGCTTTATTAAACACCAAAAATCTACCTAAAGCCAAAATTCCAACTATGCAAGAAAATGAAATATTTTTAGACGTGAGAGATTGCCTGACCCCCCTGGATGCTCCTGCATCACATATACTGTTGCATGAATAACCAAGGCCAGAGCACATATCCATGCTATGGGCATGCAGATCACTCTTGGTTAAAATGATTGCATTTGGTAGAAAGTTGGTAAAATAAAATATATCATACATCTATCAGGGTGTCACCATTTACAGCCTCATTAACTAATCAGTCTATTGAAGGCACACGTGTCAATTGTTTGTGACTAACTTGAAAAGTATCAAAAAAAATTTGAAGTAAAGAGTAGCTTGAAGGTGGCCCAAGATAAGACAAAATCTCATCAAGGCCAATAACAATGTGATATAATTTGAAACAATTAATAGAGTTTTCTTTATGTTACAGGCCTATAAGAAAAGTTCCTTATAGAAATGGAAGCAAAGTACCATAGTGTTGTGACGTATTCACACATCGCCCCATTGCAAATGGGAACCCCTACCTTTTTGCTTTCTGGGGTTTGCTTTCTAGGTTTTTAGGGTTTGTCTGTTAGCCTTTGCATGCTGAGTGTTGCCAGAGGGATCACTAGGATGGCAAGCTCTGCTTCAGCCAGGGTGAGTCCAAGGGGCCCCAAAATTAGGGTTTCTTTGAGAGTCTTCCTTAGGGCTTGGTTTTGCTCTTGTTGCTAATTGTGTCTTGCTTGGTGAGTGAGTATCATCCTTGAAGGTCTGAGCTAGGTCAAGTTGGTGAGTGATGAAGTCTAGAATGTCATCCTGATCTTCAAATGCCCTGAAATTTGGCGCTCTCTAGAATGTCTTCCTGATCCTGAAATTTGACTGCCTGGAAAACTGAAGAATCCTCCAAAAACTAGATTTTGCATTATAACTCCTGGAGGTCCGAAACCACTCTCAAGCATCCTGACAGTATATATGGAATATAACTTAAAGTATAAATGACATTTCCTTATATCTTTTCCTTATATCTTTCTTCTTTCTTATACTTAAATGTTATATTCCATACATGAATCCTGACGGAGAGACCAAAATGTCAAATTTCGCTCTTGACCCTTCCAAAGGGTCCAGAGCGAAATTCTCCATAAGACATTCTACATTGCCCAAAGTCATGAACTAGCTCATTCCCAGGCATTTGTGAAGGCAAAACAATTATTTGGAGTGAAGAAATGTGAAAATGAAGTCAGGATTTGAGCCCAAGGGTGATTTTCGCTCCTGACCCTTCCAAAGGATCGAGAGCGAAATCCTTATTTTGACCCTCTATTTTGCCTTGAAGGACCTTGTTTTGAGCTTATTTGGTGGTGGATTGCCTTGATTATGGTGAAAGGAGGTTGGATAAATCAAGTTTGGAGGAGAATTGAGACAATGGAATGTGAAATCAACCTAAATTGGAAATTCCTGGTCCAGAGCGAAATTTCCAATTTAGGTTGATTTCACATTCCATTGTCTCAATTCTCCTCCAAACTTGATTTATCCAACCTCCTTTCACCATAATCAAGGCAATCCACCACCAAATAAGCTCAAAGGGTCCAGAGATGGCACCCATTTCTTCCTTGTTTAGACCAGGATCTTAGTTTCTAAGGCATATTGTGAAAGTTTGGACATGTTCTTGCCTTAGGAAGTGAATGAAAGCATCAAAATGTGAAGATTTTGTCCAAGATCAAGAATTTCGCTCCTGATTTTGTGGAAGTGAGATAACATGTCTTTGCCTTTTGAGGTGGTTTGGAGTTGGAGAAATGAAGAATCAAGCCTAGAACATGATTTTCGCTCCTGACCCTCATTTCCATGGAAGGGTCTAGAGCGAAAATCTCCATGGACCTCATTTCCTTCCTTGTTTGGCCAAGTTCTTAGTGTCTAGGGCATGTTGGAAGAAAGATGGTTATGTTCTTGCCTTGGGGGATGATTGGAAGCAATAAAAGGTGGAGATTTTGTCCTAGAGGGGGAAATTTCGCTCATGACCCTTCCAGAGGGTCCAGCGCGAAATTCCCCAAAACTACCCTTTTTTCTCAATTTTATGCTAAGTCAAGTATGGGTCAGGATGGGGTAAGATTGGAGAAGTCCTTGAGCAAAACTTTGAGTTGCTAGTGATCCGTGAACATGAAGGAATTGAGCCAAATCAAGAATTTCGCTCCTGACCCTTCCAAAGGGTCCAGAGCGAAATTCCTAGGATCACCTATTTTCCTTGCAAATCAAGTTAAGTTTTAGGTTTTTATGGCCTAGATAGGAGTGAGGCGATGTATCCTTGGTCTTGGAGGTGGATTGGAGTTGAGAGAATGAGAAAATAAGCTCAAATCATGAATTTCGCTCCTAACCCTTCCAAAGGGTCTAGAGCGAAATTCTAAAATCCACCTATTCCTTTCATATTTGTGCCAAGCCAGGCCTAGACAAAGATGATAGATGCCCCTAGGATGGACCTTGAATGGGTTGTTGCCTCCAAAAATGAAGATTCTAAGCTTGGACAAGGATTTGCCTCCTGACCCTTCCAGAGGGTCTAGGGCAAAATCCATTATAGGTCATGTCCCTAGCCATGATTTCTAGCGAAATTCTCTTTTCTGGTCATTTTGAAGTCAAACAAAATGTTGCAAACATGGAAGAAGGATCCAAGGATAAGAGTCCAAGTATAGAAAGTGAAAAAGGACCTTGGTGAAGGAAAACAAGCAAATCATGAATTTTGCTCCTGACCCTTCAAAAGGGTCCAGGGCAAAATTCACCAAATGTCCTTTTTCTTCCAAATTTGTGCTAGACCAAGACAGTGATCAAGGTAGGTTGGGCTTAAAGATTGCCACAAGCATGTCTTAGAAGGGGTTGTGAGTGAAAGAAGCAAGTGTTTTGTCCATGATCAAGAAATTCCCTCCTAACCCTTCCAAAGGGTCCAGGGTGAAATTCTCAATTTCACCTAACTTGCTCATGATAAAGGTCAAAGCATGGATCCCTAGGCTTTGGAGGAAGGAAATCTATCATATGTTTGCCTTGGAAGGAATTTTGGAGTAAACAAGTGACAGAATTATCCTGGAATGCAAAATTCACTCTTGACCCTTCCAAAGGGTCCGAGGCAAAATTCTTATAGGGCCTGTCCCTAGGAAGGATTTTGAGCAAACTTTATTTTGAAGTCTTCTTGTTGATGATTTAAGGTGGAAAATGCTTTGTTGAAATGAACATGTCATATGTACTTAATCACCTTTTGGTTTATTTTGCAGATGGAGAAAACCAGGCCAGGGCAAGAACGACCTCTTCCAATCCATCATCGTCAAGGACGACCAATTCCAGTCCATCATTGTCAAGGACGTTCCACAGGCAAAAGGGAAGACTCAAGGTGTTCAAGGAATTGCCAGCTACCTCCAATACCTTCACTTTGCCACACTAAGGAACCACAAGATGACAAGAAAGGCGTTGCCAGCATTTCAAGGAAAGGTACACCGTACACCACCCATCCATAACATCAAAGACAGAGGAGAATCAAATAAGGTCAGTGCAAGGGTCCGTTGAAGAAGCAGATAGTCTCAGAAGAGTTAATCAAAGTTAGCTTCTCAGCATCATCAAATTCAACATCAACCAAGTTACAAGTGTCAGACAAGGTGGCATCCCAGTCATCATTCCTCCGATTGGATTGGTCCACCTCAGCGTGTCTAGATTCAATGTATCTGACTCGTCTGGGACGACACAAACTTCGAGGCACCTACCCCTGCTTCCTATTGGTCCTCACCCTTGGAATGTAATTTTCTAATTGGCTAAGGAAGTTTTTTGTAACAAACCCTAATTAGGGTTTCTATCTTGTAATCCTAGCCATTGATTCTAAATCAATCAGAGTCGTCTATTTGTAAAGGGTTTCCCTATATAAAGCCTTGGCTCCTCATTTGCAAAGGTTAATAGCTAGTTAATAGTTAATAGTTAATAGTTGGTTAATAGAGAATAGATAGTAGTGAATAGTTAGAGAGTAAGAAATAGTTAGAGTAGAATAGAAAGAGAAGGCAAAGATTGTTGCCAAGATGTTTTTGTAAAGGACTTGTAAACTTCATTGAAGAAATGGTGAATTCTATGGGTCGATTCAACAATGTGCATGGTCTCTATACTTCTCAAATTTGATTTCATGTTATTAGATGAGTGGAAGAAATGTGTATGATTGATGGTGAAATTTGTATATCCATACTACTAGCAGTTTGTTGATTGCAGACTTGCCTTGTGTAGTCAACTGGAGTCATTCAGCTTAAGCTTAACTTCAATTGTCGCTTCTTCATTGATATGCATCAGCCTGATGGTGTCCATGCCTGTAGCGGTGATCTAAACATCATAAAGCTTTCCTCAAAAGATCACACTAACCTTGTGGAGATGGTCCTGGGACGTCAAAGCAAGATTTAGTTAGAATTTCATCAAAGGTCATTCATTGCTCTTACATTCTTAGTATTAGAAATAGATCCCGTTTCAACCCTTCTCCTTTTTCCTTTTTTTCAAAATCTAGGACCAGTAAAATCTCATGTTCCAACAATATTCAAAGCAAATCAGACACTCAAGCAATCAAATGTAAGTCCCCTTGTGATTCCAGCAAAATCACATCATACCATGAAGAGCTTATCCACACGTGGAGACCCTACATAGCAGAACCTTGAAGTTTCTCCGATTGATCCTTTTGCGATATCTTCAGCATTCGGGAACTTTATTTAAGAGAGGATAAGATACCTCTGGGTATTTTATTCTATGTTTGGTCGTGTACAAAAGACACATCAACACATAGGCAGTTCATGATTTTGGCATGTGTGAAAATATCAAGCAGTCTGCACAGACTTAAGTGCATAATACCTTGCATCTCATGCTTGAAGAAGGTAGCAGGGTAAAAATGTCAAAGCTTCAAATGCCCTGCCTCTCCTTGATGATAATATGCATATTATTTTGACTACATAATGAATTTTGAAAAATGAAAAAGCTAAGGAATGAGGGACCATCAAGATATCTTATTTAGTAAAAGGATCTTTATATTGGAAGAAGCAAAATGGGATTCGAGGATGTAGAATGGGAGAGTAATAAGCAAACATATTGCAGAATCCAACGTTGCAATTGCTTTCAAGCAAAACAATTCATGGAGGGATGAATGTTATATTGTTCAACCAGCCACTTGCCAACATTCTCACAAGGTCAAACAGTTGGTGTAACATAGAAAGCCATTGAACATTTTGATTAAAAACAACTACAACTCTTCTTTCAAAACATGGGAATATTCACAAATACTTGTTATGCAAGTTAAGACACGTGAGCATTTTAACAAACAGTTGGCATGTAACCTAAAAATTTATTTCAAATTTAGAAATCTTACCTGCAATTGTCAATCAGCTATATCTGTACATTTTGTCAAACACTTAACATACAAACTGAAACTAAAGTGGAGAGAATACCCAAAATGATTGATGATGTTCCAATAGTTGAAATATGTTGGATTAATTCACTCCAAACTGCCATGATAGGTTCTATAGCTATTATAATTATGAGTGCAGTTGACAAAATTAAGTTATCTGCTCCATTGTATGCTAATCTGAATGCTCAATACTACTTGTAGGGACCACTTCCCCCCAATTTCTTTTAGAAGGCTGATGCAATGTGACGAATCAGATTTTCTTCTTAAGCATCAATGATTCCTCCAAAAGGGAATCGATACTCTCTAACATCTCGCACACACCCTCCAAGCAACTTCCAAGGCTACAGCAATCTTTGCGAAGATTTTTGAGACTTTTAAGTTGAAAATTGCCACCCTTGAAAATAATCATTACCTTCTTAATAAAACATAATTGATATCTTTAGAGATGACCCCACGACGCAGCGGTTAACTGCGAGCCTCCTACATGGGAGGTCTTGGGTTCGAATCTACTCGAGGCCCATGTGTCCCACACACAGGTAATGGAGAGATAAGGTGATGCCTGGGCGTGGAAGACAGGACGGCACAGGGAGATATAAGGGTGTTATTGCCAAACAAACATGAGGATGAGGCCCCTCAAAAATGTGGTCTCACTGGTTCATAGCTCCAGTCAAAAGCGAATACCGCTTCGGCTGTGATTCATCAGAAAAAAAGCACATAATTGATATCTTTGCCTATGTTCGGACAGGTAAATAGTACATAGCTGCTCCAAAATAAACCTTTCACCTTTATTTCAATAATTAATTTCTGATTTCCTCACTTAAAAATATTTATGGGAAGCTTCAGAATATAGTATATTTGCCATTAAGATATCTTCAATAATTTCAACAAAATAAACAAACTAAAATCCTTAATTGCAATTTGTCCAATACTCATCTGGAATAAATTCATCAAATCTGCAAACGTTATTGGAAATAATTTTGACTCACTGACCAAGTAAGGCACAAATTGAAGAAATGTTAATTTAATACCTGGCACAAATTAGTGGAATATTAATATAACACCTCGCACAAACTCCTCAATCTTCAAACATTACAAACACCAATGAATCCTGTATGAATCCACTTGATTAGCTGGGTGGGCTTTTGTTCACAAAAATGATTGCCCAAAGGGTTTTCATCCTTCAGCTGAAGAATGAACCAAGTACCATCTCTCCAAACTGGGGTTTGTAAAATAAAATGTTGAGAATGCCTTTTCCTCCTCATTCACCTTCTTTAGAGGCCCTTTTTGTTGCTTTTCAAAACAAAACCTTTTTCATTATTTTTTCAAACAAGTGCTTTTTGCTTTTCCATTGCTTTTTTTAAGAATGCATTTTTCCCTTTTTCCCCAAGCAACTTAATTGATTTAACTTTATATTTTAAACCCCAGAAAGTCACTTTATAAAATAATTATTAAATAAAGTCGCCCAAGTTTAGACATCTTCATTTAATCAGTTAATAATTTAATTATTTCCCACACAACCACCAAAGTTATAGAAAAATAACAAAATGACTCAAAATATAATCCTGACCCACCATCAATATCCTAAATGCATAGAAATCGATCTATGCACAAGTTGGCATTCTCCCAAGATGACACTTCACGAAGAAGTGTGGAATGCTCCCAAAATGTTGGATCTACACACAAACAGTACCATTATACTCCTCTTGGCTTCAAGAACTCTTTGCCACTATCAGAATCCCAATAACGTTGGTGCTCTCCAGGAAAGTTGGGGGTTTCCAAAGATGTTGGAATGGACAAGAAAAGGGGCATTAGATTGTGAGTCCACTCAGACCAATTGTGTGTGTCCACTAGAAACTCTTATTTTTAAATTTTGTTTCTCTTGGTCCATTGGGATGACTTTGTTTCATTAGATGTATTTTTTCATCATAATACCACTAATTATACCACTAGCAAACAACAATAAGAGCTTGCATGAAAATTTGTTATAAATTGGTTGTAAATGTTAAATAACATGTTCAGAAAAGAATACCTTGTACCAAAGTCAAATAGCTTTGTTTTGACTAGACAGCAACCTTGCTGCCCTTAGCTCAATCGGAGTCAGCATCCACACATTCTCAAGAAAGCTCTCTTTTCTTTATTATAATGTTCATTTCTTTCAGCAATATCACACCACTTTTTTTTCCAATTCATAGAAAAGGAGTTTGATTCTGATTTTTCAGTAGCTACTTTTTATTTCCATCATTACAATTTTTTTTTTTTCAGAAGTTTCAGATTTAGTTTACAGCGTGATTGGTGTTAAAATTCAACAAATGGCATGCAGATTCTGCATGCTAGGGTTCAATGTAAATTGTCTCACTTAAACTTTGATCAAACCTACAATTCTGAGTGATATAACCTATATACAGAAACTTTTAAAAGTATAAACACATATATAATTAATAAAAAACAGAAATCAGAATATAATACTTGCTGTCTGAATATATTCTATTATTCTGAGTTTTGGTTCTGCAGTTCTGATAAAACTATTGACCACCCAGTGTCATAAATGGACTCCAACTTGGATGATAAAGGATAAACAAAATGTATTATTTTTTGATGTCTTTAAAGTTTAACCCAAAGAAAACTCTAAAAATATGTCTACTGTCTGCCCAGAATAAAGCATACAAATAAAATAAAGCAACACTTAAGAAAAGCTATAAACAACACTCAATAAACTAATAAAAGCCCCTAAACATAGACCAAAAACTGCACCTAAAACAGAAGTTACAAAAACTAAAAATAGTCAAATCTTCGAGTGCTCAGCAGGCAGAATTAATCACTAAAACTAGGAATTGTTTTATCTTAATTACTGTTGCACCAGAACACCATCTGAGATTCCCCTAAAAAATCTAACAATTTCTTTATTAAATATATCTAGTTCTACAGTTTCATCATCACTCTCAGAAGTCATCTGTTTAGGTTCATAACATGTAAGTTTATGAATTGTGGGATGAAGCAGACACCAAACACTGTCAACCACTAACCACAAAACTTGAAGCCATATTCAAGACACCATAACAAGTCTTCAAAACAAAGGAAAATGCAAAGCCACATAAACAATGCATAGTTTTTCTTCAATAAAGTCCCTATATAAACTGAAAAATAACTTCTTTCACAATCTAAGGTATGTATAGACCTTGTATACTTACATAAATTGTTCCTTTGATAGCAGCAGTGCGGCAAAAAGCTTGAGGCAGCTCTGCTTGGCCATAGACTGGATATAAAAATGCTCCAGATGCGTTAACAAATCTGCAAAGGAAAATTTCAAAATTATAAACATGCCTCAAAAAAGCAGATGATTTGACTGAAAGAAAGATGAATTCTGCATAAACATCCACCAACCAGTTTGTATTTGTTTGTTCTTTATAAATTAAAATGAATTAGAACTACAGATTGCAGAAAAATGGAGATTGTTTTCTTAAACAAAGAAGTTAATTTGAAGACAATATTTCTCTTGCATTAAAAATAACACCAAAAAAGAGGAATCTTTTCCAGCAATAGCCTCCTTGATTGTGGCAGTGAAAACAGGTAAATGTATACAAACACAAGTCACCGGGGATGACCACTCTTGAGTTCTATAAAGTTTAAACTACAGGAATGTTGTCAGTTGTTTCATTCAAAAGATGATACGACTGAGGAGATGTTTCCATGAAAGCAACAGGCATGGCCATGATGATTAAAATTGACCTTGCGAAAACAAGTGGATGTTCAGTAATGCAGTTTGTAAACTACAACAATTAGACCCTAAATTAACTTTAATAAAAAAAAATATTTTGGTAATTTCAATTGCTCTCTGCATTCATTTGTGAGAGAAAAAAACTACATTTGGCACACAAAAGTACAATATAGGAAACCATTACTAATCTCAACACTGCATTCAAGTAGAATCATCAAACATTCATTTCAAAAAAAGGGGCTGAAACCTCAACAATCAAGAATAAGCCCTTCAAATAAGGAACTGAAGGCTATGCATGCACATAATTGCATTATAGAAAAGTCCAATGCACCGGAATCTAGGAAAATGAAGCAGCTACTAAAGAAAAACCCTATTTTACAAAAACCATTATAATAATTGAATCCAATTACAGACGAACAATCCATCTAGAAGACGAAAACATTAATAACTAGAAAAGTAATATATCTAGCATTTTATGCCACAAATATTACCTGCCAATCGATGAGAGATAGAGAACTAAACGTTCAATGCCATCTTTTGTTCTTAGTACTGTGCTTTGCCCCTGAGACTCGTCCTCCTGATCATAATCTGCTAGAGCTATGGCATATAAAATCATGCTGCAGAAAATATTAAGAAATAAAAATTAATTTCTTTGAATGGAAAAAAGAACGAAATGAGTCATATATATTATATACTAAAATATGAAAAAATCCTAAAAATGTCACGTGGATTCTGAAATAAAGACACAAACCAAACAGGCAGTAAACTAAAACAATCTAAGAAAACTATAATTAATCACCACTAACGTCACTCTATTTGTAGAGCTTCAGGAGCACATATCAAATTTCACGATTACTTTTACTAATGCCATGATCATTTCTCCATTCTAAGCTGGTATATATATTGCTATAGATCTAGAAAATTTCACTAAGGTCGATTTTGAGATATGGTAACTTTTGCAATTGGAAATTTGTTATGTTTTATAAAATACATGTTCACATCAAAGGCTGGTACATTTTAGGCCACCAATGCACAGTGCCAGAACAACAATTTAAAATCTATACAGAGACACATATTACTGCTCAGAAAATAAAAATAACACAAATAGATGCCAAGCTACATACAACCATAAGTGCTATCAGTAATCCTAAAGCAGTAACAGAAACGGAAAGAACAATTGTAAAGATATCCTTATGTCAAATGGACAGAAAAAACTAGAAACCTTCAAAGCAGTAGGCTTTATTTCCATTATCCAGTTTCTGAATAAAATATGGCATCTTCGAGTAGGAGACCTGGCAATTCTATAGACCTGTTTTTTGGTCAGTGACATCTATTGAACTCTAATTTTGATTTATAATATGAAGGAAATCAGTGATAAGTGTGTTTTTGACAAATATTTTTATAAAATTGTGTATCAGTCGTGGAAGTGTCAAATGCTTTATCAAGGGATGGACCTTCCAATCACCGGAAAAAAAATGAAAAAATTATAGAAATTGGCTGGTTAAAACGGGAAAAAGAGATACATAAATTTCTGTCCAGGCATGCATAACTTCCTTCACTCGTAAAATTGAAAAGAGAAGAATCTCACAGAAGATTTAAAAGGCTATAAGCTGTACGATTTGATTGATGACGGCAGACGCTGTTGGTCCAAAAAATGCACAAAACTGCTCTCCAAGTCCTCCAGGCTGAGCTTCTCTTGATTCTGAATCAACTTGAAGAACCTCATAAGATGCTTCTTCTCCACCAAACTGAGCGTCCTGTCCTGAAAAATACTGGCCCTGGAATCCGGCACAGGCGTCAAACCTTGCCCCAATCCCGACCAAATATAGCTGCCCTCCACAGACTTGAACTCCATGTATTTACTTCCCCCGGACTTCAATAACAAATCCACCAAAGGGCCTCCGCAAAGGCAAAGCTTAGGGCCTGCGATGTCCAAATTGAAGCTCCTGGAAGGCCCTAGACCTTCTAAATTGTAAGTTTTTTGTTCAAAATCTGAATATAAAATTTGATCGGTTAGGGTTTCCAGTTGGAGATCCTCGCCGTCGGGAGATTTTAGTGTTTCAGTGGCGTTGTTAATTTGCAGCTGAGGTTGGGTAGCACTGAAGCGGCCACCTGAAGATGCCCACTGGGTGACTTCATCAAGAGATAGAGAAGCCCAGTGGTGGCCATAAAAGGAATTGGAGTCTATGTGAAGCACACTCTGCCCTGAAGATGCTGCGGCCGCTGCCATGATCGATTCTTGAAGCCCTGTGCCTATTACTATCACGTCAAATGTCCCCGGTTCGATCTCTGGGAACTCTTGGGCATCTGCCATCCTTTCACACTTCTGCTTTCTTCAATGCAAATTGCAATTTTCGCACCTCCTTACGCTCTTCCGACCACTATGTATTAGTAGGATCTAAATCTTTCGACTGTAGCTATGATGTACATTAAGATCTTGCAAAATAAACTTATCAAAGAAAATGATTACGCCGGCTGACTTTTAAAATCAATGGCTGAAATCTTATAATAACCTATGCAAGACGATTGGAAAAAAAATTCCCTTGATTTTGTTTCGCAAGCAAATGATGTACGTAAACAGTTTGACATGGACATGCGGTACGGGCCGTGCTTAAGACTCACTCAGATAGTCCATGGCAGCCTCCGGGTGGAAGCAAGCAACTTCCATTTCACGATCCAAGATTTTCTTTACCAGACCAAACCCAACTCTTGCCTGATCAGCAATGTACCTATACAGAAAAAAAAACTAAAAATGTTCAGAACCTATTACCCCCAAAATTCACTACAATTCAAAATGTACATAAATTTTCCAATCATACAAAACTAAACTAAACTAATTCGTTCGCTTGCTCGATCAGCAATGTGTACCTGGGCAAAACCTAACTAAAAAATTACACAGCTCATTAATCCCCAAACAAACTATCCATTACAAAATGGATAGAAATTTTTTAATCAAAACGCCCACGAAATTAAAAGCCCTACTAGATCGCAGCGCCACTGTAGCGATCAAGATTCGAACTTACGGCCTTGCAAGGCAGTGGCATGGCAGGCCTTAAATCCCACTACTCAAAACAAATGCGGATTCTGGTTTATATGGAGTCATATTTATCTTTCTTCCTTACAAAAAAAAAAAAAATTTCTAAGAATACCAATTTATGTTTATTGAGTGTAATTGAAATCTTAAATAATTTGAGTTGTAAGATACTTAGCAATTTTATCAATGTTACAAATATACATTAAAGATGTTTTAAAATATAGTTAGCTATTGTTTTTGACTTGTAATGAGGATCAAAGGTACTGTATAAATTTTGAAGAATTTCATAAAAATGATGTTTTTCCAAAAAAAAATTATGAACTAATCTTTAGTATTTCATTTTGCTAAGACCGCTACTTTCCTTACATTTTACAATAATAAATTGATTTATTATTATTTTTTATATTAATTTTGTTATCAAATAAATTTTCAATATGAATTTTTTATTTAATATTATAAATATGTGATAAATTATATATATTAAAAAAATAAAATATAATTTCTAATAGATAGATCATAGTTCAAAATTAATTGTCATGATTTTTTAGTTTTTTATGTATATTAATTAAATAAAATAAATTTTATATGATAATATTTTTATAAAAAACATCAATAAAACTAATTATTCTAAATATTTAACACCAAACTACTGATATTATTGAGCTAAGAAAAAATGAATGATTAATCTGGTTGCCCTCATTGTGATATGTTTTAATTGACAAATTTTTATATTATAAAAATTACATTATTAATCGGTACCTATATTCCCGTCTAAATGGTTGTCACGAACATTATTTGTTTTAGATTTCCGAAAAATATGCTTATAACAACAAAAGTTGTATTGGCCAATCAGGATACAAAAAAATAATTTTTATAATATGTAAACTTAAAAATTGCACAAGTAACTTTAGAAAATAAAAATATTTTTAAAAACAAAAATAAAACCTTGTTTGTAATTGGTTCAAATTAATTTTTTTAATAACTAGTTAACTGTAAAAAAGAAAAACTCATTACAATAGTATTTGCCTAACGACAAGTACTAATAATCAAAACATGTAATTTTTAAGCCTAAGGCATCTCTTATGAAAATGGACAAACTGATTATTAAAATCAACGAAGAAGAAGGAGAAATAATTTTAATGTCCATGAGACTTAACAAAGTTATGGGACAAGTGACCCCAACCTCTCGACAAAATCCTCACTGAAAATATCATACCAAGATCCCGCAGTCAAGAATTTATTATACTTGTCCCTAACATCCTTGAAGGCGTCGCACTCTAAGATGAAGTGTTTTTCGATTTCAACTTTCCGAGATGTGCAAAAAATACGCACTCTTTCCTCCCAAGTTTCTTTTGGTATTTTCCAACGACGAGTTTCACTACGGAGCTGATGGGAGTTAGTTCTTAATTGAGCAATAATACACTTAGCTTTCCACGAAATATGAGCCCTTATATAAGCTTTTTGATGATGATCATAAGCAGGATTGAACTCGTGATATAATATTTTTTCTTTCTCACTAACTCTTTACCCCAAGCCCACTTGTGAAACTTATCCATAATAAAAGTCTTTATCTCTTTACTATTTGTGGGGCACAAATTTAGGTGGATATTCCATTTACTCAACCATTTGATGTTTTATTGCATCCAAGTCTTCTTTCTTTTGCACAAGGTGTAATTGAAAACAGCTTTAGGCCATCTTCCTTCCTCCATTCGCCCAATTCTTTTAAGATAACTAATGAGACGAACCATAGCAATAGCTTCAATAGGGGCAGCCCCAGATTCACTTAGCATGATATCATAAGGAACTGTATTTTTAATCTTGAACTTGCTTGTTATCAAGCGCTTTTGAATTTGTTCGATCTGCTTCCACTGTGAACCAAAAGTGTTGCTAGCCCACAATTCACAACCATAGAGAATAACCGGAAGAACTAAAAGCCCAAAAAGAGTTTGGGAGGTCTTTCGATCCCAAAGATCCACTTCTCTACATCTGTTATGAAGAGCATACCAACCTTTCCAACCACCTAGGATTCTCTTCTTCCTGCAACCATCCCAATTTAGATTTTTGTTGAAGTCAGTCCCAAGATATTTATAGTCTGAAACTTCTTCAAGAATTTTGTCTTCAAAGTAAAACTTATGCTGATTTCATTTTCTCTTAATAGAAAAAACCATGATTTTTGTCTAGCTGATATTGACTTGCATCCCAACCATTCTGCAAAAGTGTTCCAAAGCATACAAATGTTCTTGCAAACCAAGAGTTGTTTTAGCAATAAGAATGAGGTCATCCACGTAAAGCAGAAGTTTTATCACAAACTCACCCAAACGAACATCGTCACCATCATGAGAGTTTAACCACTCTTCCAGTTTGTCAATGTATAAACCAAACAATGTAGGAGATAACAAACACCCTTGTTTGACCCCAATATCGCTTCTGAAGCTTTCAAAGAGACCATCTGAGGTTTTGATTTTGACTTTAACCTCCTCATAAAGCCTATGGACAACCGCTCTAAGATGTATGGAAATCTCAAGTTCTTTCATTCTATTCCAAAGTTTAACCCTAGGAACCATGTCAAAAGCCTTTTTGAAATCAACAAAACACCATAAGATCTCTTCTTTCTCTTCTCATCCTTTTTCAATTAAATGTCTCAAAGTGATACCATAATCAACTGTGGAATGCTTAGGTTTGAAACCAACTTGCCCTTTTGCATTCTTTTCATTCTCTTTCGCCCACTTGCTAATTCTATTCTCTATCATGCTGCCAAATAACTTTGCAAACGAAGGGTTAATCATAATGGTCCTGTAATTAGAAGGATTATTGACATCCCCGCTCTTAAAAAGAGGAATGGCAAGACTAGTAGTACAATCTTTGGGAAAACCCTGTTGTATGATGTTATTAAAAAAATTCATAATGTGTGGCTCCAAAGATTTCAAACCCCACTTCAAATATTTCGCTTGAAGATCAACCAAGTCTTTTGCTTTTCCAACACCTAACTTTTTTATACCCATTTCAATTTCCCGCTTTGTAAAAAGATTTGTATTAATGTTGAAAATCAAAGGCGATTCCACCCCAAAGTCCTGCTTGTAAAGTTGTTTGGCATAATTAAGCCATTGTTTAGCTGTAATATTATTTTTTGTTTGTTTTTTCTTGGATTGCAGCTCCTTCCAAAATGACTTGGGGTTATTTTTACTAAGGAAAAATAATTCTTCTTGCCTTGTGAGCACAAAATCAGCTTTTTTTCTGCTTGTAAACCTTTATGTTGATCTTTTCCTTATGTGGATCTCTCAAATTCCTCCTTGCAATTTTACATTCTTTGTCAAACCAAAAATTTACCGGAAAATATGTGAGTTCATGGCTATGGAGACCGTGGAATGGGATTCTCACCTTCCTAACAAGTCTCTCAAGCGCAACCTTGAAAATATTGCAATTATTAAATGATTGAGAGTTGCTAAAACTAGTGCAAGACAATTGGAATTGTTTGGGCCATCGAATGATAAGGAAATAATAAACCCGCAATAGAGAAGCTAAAACCAGGTCTGATAATCACACACCTTTCTCTCTCTTCTTCCACGTCCATCCTCTGCATAACAATACCACATGGCAACAAGTGTCACAAGTCAGCACACCATATTAAATAAAAAATGAGTTCAAACCTACCACTAAGTTAAAGCTTGAAGCTCCTGAGTTTGCAATAGAATATATTTCAAATCATTTTCTTTTACATGCATCCTAAAAATCTTTTTCATATATAATTTAATAACCCTTGGTAAATGTGGAGGGAAAAGAATATTACTTCAAACTAGATACCTATAAATCAGGGAAAAAATAGAATGTATGAATTTCTTTTAACAATGCTTATGATTACTTTTCTCTTTCCCCACTTATGACTACTTTTCTCTTTCACCCACTTATTTCATATAATCAATTTATAAAAGAATTTCAATTTTTTTTTTTAATAGCAAGATAATGAACACGTATTACTATGCAAGCACTATTTAAAAATAATACTATAAACATTAATATTCTATTAATGCCTTCTTGTCAAGATAAGAAAAAGTTTGCAAGCTTACTCAAAGGTAAAGACTTACTCAAAGGTATAGAGGGCTGCGCGGAGCATATCTATGAGTTTCCTCCCATGAATTATTATAAGGGATAAAGCTTTAGGGTGGAGAAAATTTTAGTACATGAAATGCAACCGTAATATTTTTAACTTTATAATAGCTCTCCTTTTTTTCAGGTGTATAAAAAAAAGACATTTCAATATTAAACTCTAAAGTATATATATAAATTGAAATATGTAATGGTGGGTCCTTATCATTATATTAATTGTTTATAGGAGGTTTTGAGGTACTTTTTTTAAATTTATAATAAGAATAATTTGTGTATGGAAATATTATTTTAAGAGTAGTATAAAAAATAATGTGATTTATATCTCATGTTGGCATTATAAATATTTTTAAGTTTGGTAATGATAATATTATTATAGTTAACACTTCCTTCTTGTTATTAATAATACTGATGTAAATAATGGCATGATTTTAATAAAATTACAAATATATCATATTAAGAATATGTGTTGATGTTGTAGTATATGGATCTTAAGCAATTGTGTTTAATAGAACTTTATTTGTCAATGTCTCGTTTCAAAGAATTTAAATTGAGAAATTCCAACAAAAAAATAGTTCAATTGCGATGATGAACTAAGGAAGAAAGAAAGAGGATGTATACAAAATAAACTCACAAATTATTTTTGTAGTTTGACAGTTGATAGTTGCTAATTGTCTTTCCTAAAACCTTTTTAAGGTCATTTTTTACAAACCCTTTATAAACACATAGATGACACACCTTACACCTGAAACACAATCTATATGGGCAAAACATAAATTAAACCAAGAACAAAAACTACAATAAATGACTTGGTATCTGAACAAGATAGGAAGAGAACAATTTACACCCAAAAAAATGTGGACTAAAACCCCCTACGCAAAGTCTGCCCTGCTCACTAGAAGCCAACAAACCAAAATTGTTTCTTTGCAAAAAAAAACTGAAACAAAATGAATTGGAAGTTGCACATGGGACCAACAAACAACAAATTTCAAGTAGCGACCACTTCCAACAGTTGTGCCTTTTAATCCATCCATGGAAACCTGTAGGAATGCTCCATTGCCCATTTTCTCCTATACTGCATGTTCCAGTCCTTAGCAACTAAAGAAAGGGTAGCAAATAGAAAGCCAAGTTGAAGAGGAGGCCTAAACCCATTTGTCTCTATATGTAAGCAAAATGTGGAAGCATAGACAAGGCATGTGAATTGTTTTACCAATGCCACCTGGAAATAAAGAAAAAATCATGAAAACTATTGCAAAATTCATAACGTCCAATCCAAAAACATGAGCCAATAGATTTAACGAAAAATAAATGTTTAAATCCAAACATTGGGAAATGGTTTGAAATTTTCTGAACTAGCACATTCAATAACATGGAGATTTTTTTTGGCCACACCATTTTCTAAGCAAAATCAAAACAAATACTAGAGTAAGAATAGTAGTCTTGGTGCAAACAAGGTTGTAAGGAAGTTAAGTAGCGGAATAACTTCCTACACTAACCTTGAGAGTAGGGTAATGCAAAAAAATTTATAGATCTTTACAACAGTTACAGAAAATAGAAATAGATATAATAACATTCAAACCATAACATGGTGATTTACACGTGGGGAAAACCCTTTCGGGAGAAAAAAAAAAAACCCCACACTCCAAAAGTTGCCCAATATATTATATAGTAATCAAAAACAGATTACAATATACTTGCAGAGCAAGCTCTTCGCAGGAGTACCACTAATTAGAGATTCAGAGGTAACTCAATAGCCATAAGACTCTTACACACAACCTCTATCTCACGCACCTCATATATAGGAGATAAAATACAAGAAACCATCAAACGATATTACAAAACCATGGGCTAAAACCACCCAATAAGGTGTAGCCAACCTTATCTCCCTTCTAGATGCTATATGACGTGTTACAACACACATCAACACATGTCCCTCCCTTTTACAGCTCATTTGTGTGTTTGATATAAATTATATTTTTTATTTTAGGAGTACAAACTTCCAAAGGCCATAACTTGTGACCCGTGTATCCGATTGACGAACCGTTTGAAGTGTCAGAAAGCTCACGAAGTGCTCTATTGCCTCATAAACTGCTATTTTGTTTATGCCCACTTTTTAGGGTGTTTAGAGGCCTCTAAATTCCTCAAAATCAAATTTAAACCTTTCATTAGACCCCTCCAAAACGAAAAATTTAATATCTTCAAAACTAGTTGTGATCTTGCAATGTAACTTTATCGTAATGCTTATCTAGCCAACTAGAAGCTTCGGGGAGAATTTCGCACCATTTTATGTTCAAATTAAAACTTACTATAAATAGTAACCTCATGTAAATGCAAGGTTGAGACACCATTTTCCCAATAAAGGTAGGGAGATTCAATGAAGGACAACCCCGCCTTCCAGCCTATAACACAATCATCATGAAACATACTGGTAATCGGTTCACACAACACAAGATATAACCAAGGAAAATAGAAAAGAGCAATCCTTGAAATAGTTCAATGAATTACATATGCCCGCAAGCTTTACACATGTTGGACCGCAACCCAAGATTAAAAAATAATTTTTAGAACTCAAATATATGATCTGCAGATCATTCTACTCAATAATTCAGCCTCTGGTAACAAACTGCACTGAACCAGACCTTAGTCCCTCTGGACTTCAGTCCCCCTGGACCAGAATCTCTCTAGAAACTACATATGTTCTGAATCTTTTCTTCTTTGGACCTCCGTCCTCTCAAATCAATCTCCTATCTTCCTCTTTATACCATCTACAAGCAACAACAACTCAATCAAGTCGGCCAAAGATCCATCGGTTCATAATGAAACGTGCAAACAATATTATGTCACCCCAAATCATCAAGAACATCTCCAACAATGCTTAGAACTTCGCACAAACCTCCAAGAACATCAGTCAAGCCCAAAACAACATCTCTCAATGATCTGCAAGTTATGGAAACCATCTGCAACCCAATTCCACTTCGCTCCACACACTACAAGACCAACTGGTAAGAACACACCGACACCAAACCAATACCGAAATCGATGTCTCACCGAAATCAAATCCAAATGCCATGAATCTCAAATATGATTAATTCAACAATCTCTAGATGCTAAATCCAAATCCACAACGCTAAATCCATAAACATGAAGAAACACAACATTCTCTAAGAAACTTCACTGCTAACTGCTCCAACCGAATGAGTTACTCTGGTGCTCCTGCATCAGACTCTTGGGGTTAATTGAAAAGTGAGTCCCATCACTTGATCTAGTTCGATGATCTATCAGTAGGTACTTGCAACTGCCTCAGGGGTTCAGTGGTCTGACTACAGGTTTTGATTGCCTCTCCTTGACAATCTACCAGACCACCCCACAACCTGCCTCAATTCGACGATCTGTTCAAGTATCCACCTGCCAACTACCTCAAGCTCATGCTCCTAGGTTCAGCGATCTGCTTGCAAGCCTTGTACTACCTCAATGTTCGACGATCTGAACAAGTCTTCAAGATGCCTCAAGTTCTTTTCATCCAATCGATTCACAACTAGATCTTCCTCCATCAATAGGTTCATAACCAAATCTGATACCACTTGATGCAAACAAGTTAGGGAGATCCAATGAAAGACAACCCTACCTTGCAGCCTATAACACAATCACCATGAAAGATGTTGGTAACCGGTTCACACAACACAAGATATAACTGGGGAAAAGGAAAAGAGAAATCCTTGAAATAGTTTAATGAATTACATATGCTCGCAGACTTTATACATGTTGGACCGCAACCTAGGATTACAAAATAATTCTTAGAACTCAAATCTATGTTCTACAGATCATCTGCTCAACAATTCAGCCTTCGATAATAGTCTGCACTGATCTGGACCTCAGTCCCTTTGGACTTTAGCCCCCCCGGACCAAAATCTCTCTGGAAACTACATTTATTCTTAATATTTTCTTCTTCAGACCTATGTCCTCTCAAATCAATCTCCTATCTTCCTCTTTATACCATTCGCAAGCAACAACAACTCGATCAAGTAGGCCAAAGATCCATCGGTTCATAATGCAACATGCAAACAATAGTATGTTGGCCCAAATCATTAAGAACATCTCCAACAATGCTTAGAACTTTGCACAGACCTCTAAGAACATCGGTCAAGCCCAGAACAACATCTCTCAATGATCTGCAAGTTACGGAAACCATCCGCAACCCAATTTTTCTTCGCTCCACACACTGCAAGACCAACCAGTAAGAAGACACCAACACCAAACCAATACTGGAATTGATATCACCAAAATCAAATCCAAATGCCATGAATCTTGAATATGATTACAACAATCTCTAGATGCTAAATCCAAATCCGCAATGCTAAATCAACAAACATGAAGAAACACAACAATCTCCAAGCAACTCAACGTTAGCAGCAATCAAGAAGGAAGACTGAGAGGGGGGGTGAATCAGTCTTCCCCCGGATGCAAAAAATTTAACTCCAAAATAAAACAGCAATAAAAAGATAAGCAAATTAACATCACAACACACAACACCAAGATTTTTGATGTGGAAAACTCAGTTAAGGGAAAAACCACAATGGGAACCTACCCACAGTAAGATGATACTCTGCAGTAGTATGTGAAAAATATTACAATGGGGAATGCACATGCATTCAAGCACACTACCTAGAGCTCACTGCTCAAAAGATATTTGCCTGGAAGGCTACAACCCTCAGGGAAGTCTCACTGACTTACAAAATGATTCAGACTACAATCCAAAAGAAATGAATTACAATGATAGCATCTACAAATGTTTGATGACAGTTCTGGTTAAGCACAATTGCTTGCCTTGCAACACCAATCTCACCTCAACACTTCACTGAATGATAAATTTCTTGTTCACACATTCACCTGTCTCTAATAATGCAAACACAGTACCAACACCAAAACTAAGTGAATAACTCCCCTATATATACAATTCATCAACCTTGATAACAAGGTCAGCTAAACCCTCAACCCTCAACTCACGATTACAAAAATTATATTTCACGATACAAAGATCAATCATTGGACCAATATAATGATTTACATTACATATCATGAACCTAATTTGACATGGATGATGGAACATTTGGGAATGTTCTCTATGTTCCTAACTTGTCTACCAACCTTCTCTCTATCTACCAAGTTACTCACTATGGGAATGGGAAAAAGGTTGAGTTTACACCGGATTCAATTGTGGTAAAGGAACTTGATGATGATGCCTTGGTAGCAGTGGGAAAAGTCAATGACAACTCAAGGCTTTATTCATTCTCCTACTTTGTGCCAAGTTCTCCTTCTAGGGCCTTGCTTACTCATTCAAATTCAGAATGTAAGCTATAGCATGAGCGGTTTGGTCACCTCAACTACCGCTATCTTTAGCATCTCGACACTAAAGACATGGTCACAGGTCTACCTCGAATTAGTTTTTCAAAGGGTGTATGTTCAGGATGTTCCATGGGCAAGCATCCCGAGGAGAATTTTGATAAGGGGAAAGCTTGGAGAGCTTTGGAAGTTTTTCAACTTGTTCACATCGATGTAGCAGGTCCATTTCCAGCACCTTCATTTAGTAAGGCCCGCTATGTCCTCACCTTCATTGATGACTACTCCCGCTTCACTTGGGTCTACTTTCTTATTCATAAGAGCGAGGTATTTGATAGATTTCAGGACTTCAAGACTCGTGTGGAGAAGCAATCCGGGAAAGTGGTCAAGATATTTTGTACAGATAATGGAAGGGAATATGTGAACAAAAGACTTGAGGATTTTTGTACATTTGAGGGGATTGATCCTCAACATTCTGTTGCATACACAATAGAACTCTCAAGGAAATGGCTAGCTATATGATATATGCACATTCTCTTGATCCCGCCTTTTGAGCAAAGGCTATCAGTTGTGCCACACACATCCAGAATCGGGTTCCTCACAAAGCTTTGCAAGGTATTACTCCTTTTGAGGCTTAGGCTACTAGGAAACTGATTGTGAGACATTTCAAAGTCTTTGGGTGTCCAACATGGGCTCGCATACCTCCGTAGAAATGCAAGGCATTGGAACTGCAGAGTAGGCCTTGTATTTTTGTTGGATATCCTGAGGGTGTTAAGGCATATAGATTGATGGATCCGAAGACACGTTAGATGTTCATTGAGAGGAGTGTTCATTTTGAGGAAATCTCTCCTAGCTTAGCCTCTCTACCTCCTCCACCTTCCTCCTTTATGGATAGTGATGCGATTGATTCAGATGATGAGACTCCTTCAACTCTGACTCGAAGGGTTACACCTCCGTTGGGTCCACTTGCAGTTGAGGAGCCTTGTTCTCCACCTCCACCTAGACCTCATTGGGCTCGATAAACACTTGAGTCAGCGGGTTCTCTTATTGGGGATCCTTCAGATACACAAAGGACTCGATCATAGCATCAGGACCTTCCACATGCATTCATTGCTACCGCTTCTGATCCATAGATATTTCGGGAAGCATCGGGGGTTCCTGAGTGGGACCACACTATGGAGGAAGAGTATAGTTCCTTGATGAGGAACAATACATGGGAGTTAGTACCTCTCCCTAAGGGGAGAAAGATGGTTCAATGTAAGTGGATCTATCAGACCAAGTTTGCAGTGGATGGTAGTGTGGATAAGTATAAGGCTTAGCTTGTTGCGAAAGGTTTCTCTTAGGTTCCAGGTGTTGACTATACTGAGACCTTTGCACCCGTAGCCAAGATGAACTCCATTCGCTTGACACTTGCTATTGTTGTAGCTCATGGTTGGGTCGTACATCAGATGGATGTGAAGAGTGCTTTTCTTCATGGGGATCTTGATGAGGAGATTTATATGGGGAAACCATAGGGTTTCATCCAGGATTCTTCCTTGGTTTGCAGACTAAGGAAATCTCTTTATGGCCTTAAGTAGGCCCCCAAGGCTTGGTACGCCAAGATGGATTCCTTTCTTCTCTCGGCAGGGTTCACCAGGTGTCATTTTGATCTGAATGTCTACATTTTGCGACAAGATTACTCTCACTTGATACTTGTGCTCTATGTTGATGATTTGATCATTATAGGGAGCATTGCATCCATCATTAGCAGTGTCAAATCTGCTTTGCATGATAAATTTTCTATGACTGACTTGGGTCTTTTGCACTACTTTCTCAACATAGAGATTTCGCAGTCACCTTCTAGGATTACATTATCACACCCCAAGTATGCTCTTGATCTACTTGCACGCTTTCATATGGATGATTGTAAGCCTGCACCAACTCCCTTCTTTCAGGAGTCAAGCTTGAGGCTCAGTGCTCTTCTCCACTAGTTGATGCCACATTGTATCGTTAGCTTGTGGGTAGTCTCATCTACTTGACTCACACACACCTTGATATTTCATTTGCAGTTGGCATGGTTTCCCGCTTCATGCAGGAACCACATGAGCTTCATTGGAAAGCCGCCAAATGCATCCTTCATTACATCCAGGGTACACATCACTATGGGATTCACTATGCAGTAGGCACAGGACTTCGCTTGGTTGGTTATACAGACTCCAATTGGGCTGGCGATCTTGATGATCGTAAGTCTACTTTAGGTTACAACTTCCACCTTGGTTCGGGCCCCATTTGTTGGCAGAACAAGAAGCAACATGCTATTGTTCTCTCTTCAACTGAAGCTGAGTATCGAGGAGTTGTTAACGCAACGATTGAGACCATTTGGCTTCAGCATATTCTCACTGAGTTTGGGTTCAACACTCCATGGCCGACAGTTCTACATTATGACAATCAAAGTGTCATTGCATTCTCGAAGAACCTGGTCCAGTACCAGCAGACCAAACACATTGAGATTCATATGCACTACATCCAAGAGTTGATTTAGGATTAGGTCATTGATTTGCAGTATTGTCCTACAGCGGAGCAGGTTGCAGACATATTCACCAAACCTTTCACCGAGAGTAAGTTCCAGCAGTTGCGAGCTCTCTTGGGGGTGCGGGATGTCTCATTAGAGGGGGGTCAATTGACTTCTCCTTCCTCTCTTATGGGGGGGACTTTTTCCTCTTTGAGGTTTTGTCCTTCTTCTTTGAGAGTCTTTTGTACATTCATCTCTCTTTTGGGGGGGAGTTTTTTCCCACTTGGTTTTCTCCCTTTCTCTGTTTGTGAGAGATTGCATTGCATAGTTTTGCTTGCATTTGCATTTTGTACATGGGTGCCTATCATGGCCTTGTAGCTGGGACCCATCTTGCATTGTTGACTCGAGTCTTCATTCCCCTATGTTGCACTTAAGGGGGGGTGTTGGTGTAAATAAGTATTCATCATGGATATTATTACACTTTACTTAAGTTAACTTAGGATAATACATCTCTTCGTAATTTGGATATGAGACACTTAGGGAAGTGTGCACATAGGGATATAACTTGTAGGAGAAATTCCACCTTTTGTGGTCTTATTTTGTTGTTACACTCCACATTCGGTGGATCATCCACCTCTTGTGGAATATTATATTATTTCTCCTACCTACCCCTAGTATTTCTTACCTACCCTTGTTTCTCATTGAGCCACATGTCATGATTGTATGCTCATATATCCATATGGCCTTGACTATATAAGCAGACTCATATTCATCGTATTGGTTAATCCAGTTGATCATTTGCATATTGATGAGAATATAGTTTGTTCTTGTCATTCTATTGTCTCTCTTTATGCTTTTCATTGTTCCCTTGATCTTGGCAAAATCTCACACATCTGCATACATGATTCAATCCTTCTGCAACCTTCTGGAATCGCTTGCAGACAACCGAAGAAGGGGTTCTTATAATTTGCATGAAAAGTTTCCGCTAAGGCATAAAGCCCTAGTTATCGGATGAAGATCTTGCACTGGATTCAGGTGCAAACCCATTGTTATCTTTAGATTCATCTTTTCTTACCCACATATTCTCATGCTTCTCCTTGATCTCTTCTACTTTCACTTTTCCCTTCTCATCTGATTTACTCTTGTCTATCAGAAGACTATTCTTGCTTTTGTAGTTGTAGACACTTAAAAAATAATTATTTTAATTATTTTTAATTCCTCACATAATTAATTAATTAATTATGTTAATTCAAATTCCTCTCAATATTAATTAAATATAATTAATATTGTCACTATAGCATGTGATTGATTTATTTAATAAATCAATCCCTTTCTTTATTCTTCTAAAAAATCAAATCCTCACAAATCTTCCTCTTAGCTAATTAATTTCAATTAATTAGTTAACTTACATGATTTCTACAAATCATCTTCTTAATTCATCATTAACCTAATAAATTCTTCTAGAAACTCTCTAAACTCATTTAACATTATTCTTCTAATTTTTTATTCCCTCCACTCATTCTCTCTCCTAGTCAAATTCTCCTACAAATATTAATCCCACCTAACATTTCCTCTAATCCTTCTCCTAATGAGTCGTTAATGGTTAATCATCATGATTAGCCACAAAGTCAACTCTTTGTCTTTTTCATCCAGCCATTAGCTTTAAATGCCCTTTTCCTAGGTGAATGTAAGATTTTCAAAATCACACATTCCTCTAGGCATCTCCTCTCCCAAGGAATTTTTAATTCATTTTTATTCCTCCAATCCCCATGATATCCATTTTTGGAGAATTTTTAATTCCTCCAATGCATCTTGTGGAGTGTGGAGGTACGAAATGCCTTTAAGGCATATTTCTTGGTCTCCACACCCTCTCTTGGAGCTTGTGTGAGCTCACAAGTAAATCTTATCCCTTCATCTTGAATTCATCCTAGCCATTTGTTTTCCTATTCTCTTCCTATAAAATAGGGCTTCATCTCTTCATTCAAAACATCTTGAAATCCAGTAAGTTTATGCTGCCCTTTTGAGCCTAGGAAATCATCTTGGCAACTTGATCATCTCATCCTTATCAATTTTCAAATCCGTTCCATTTGTGCACAACATTGGAGAGTCATCCACATCCAGCAATCAAAGGAGCATATCAAGTGGAGCATTATCAAGGGGCACCTTCACTTCATCAAGCTCAATCCAAAGGAGAAGGTAAAATAGCAAGGTGAAATGGTCTTTTAATGATATTTTAGCATTCTGCATGTTTATTTCGTTATGTTTTGATCATTTGACCTTCAAATCTATTTTCACCTCTTCATTTTGGCACGCCCAGTGGGACCCATATCCCTAAGAACTAATATTTTTTTTTGAGGTTTTTGTGAGTTGTGAGACGCAGGTTCCAAAATAGCGCGACTGCAAAAAAAGAAAAAGAAAATCTTTTTTGCAGGTTCCAGAATAGCGGCTCTGTATTTCTGCGCAACAACTTCTTTTCTGTTTCTGTTTCATTTTTGTTTCTGTTCTTTTTCTGTTTCTGTTTCTGTTTCAGCATGATAGCTCTGCGATTAGTGCGAGTGTTTTTGTGGGAATTTGAATTCCTGTTATCCAATTTGTTATTTGCTCTGTTATCTGCTAATTATAATCTGTGTGAAAGTAGGAGAGTATGTTTTTGTCTATATAGACAATCGAAAATCTAGACCTTTCACTTTTCTATTCTATTTAATGCGACTGTATGCTCTAACTATAGGAAAGTGTGAAAATAGGAGAGTATGCTCTTGTCTATCTAGACAATCAGAAATCCGGACTTTTGACACTTTTCTATCTGTTTAGTGCTACTGTCTGCTCTGTTAATTTGTCTGAAATTTTTAGGCGCTACTTGCAGTCTGCATTTATTTATTTTATTTCCTGTTATCTGCTCTGTTTAAATATAATCTGTCTGACCGCAGGAAAGTGTGAAAGTAGGAGATTATGCTCTTGTCTATCTAGACAATCGGAAATTCGAACCTTTGACATTTTTTTTTTAATTCTGTTAAATTTAGGGTTTCTGCTCTGTTAAATCTAGGGTTTCTGTCTACTTTATTAAATCTAAGGTTAAAAAAAAAAAAAAAAAAGTAAAATTTTTTCTATTTTTTCGCCATATCTTTTTTATCTCGACTCCGTTTTCCTCCAAACTTCACCAGATTCTCCGCATTGCCATTTTCCACATTTCCTTCCTTGGAGGCCTTATCCCAAAAAACCACTTTTTGAAGCCCAAAATCCCATATTTCTCTATTTTTAGGGTTTGTCATAACTCCTTCCCCTTTTATCCAATCACCTCCAAATTTTTCTCGTATTATCCATCTCCAACTTTTGCTTCTTTGTCCTTCTTGGACAAATTTTCCCATTCCTTCATCTCTCCTCTAAAATCCCCATTTTTCGCTTGTCTATCCCTTGGAAAGTGGCAAAAACTTAGTCAACCCCCATTTACCCATCAAATCTTTCTTCAAATCCACATTTGTCATTAGTAAAAAAGTTTTTATTCATGTTTTCTATTCATTCCCAAAAAATCAAAAAAATTAATATTTTTGTCATTTTGTTGTTTTTTGCAGGACGCTTGTTGAAGACCCTGTTTTTTCCAAACTACTAATCAAGTTGTTTTGCAGGACGCTTTTTGAAGACTCCATTTTTCTCAAACTACTAATCAAGTGGTTTTGCAGGTTGCCTAGCTGATTCAACCAAATATTGTGCATTTGTTTAAATTAGGCATCAAGATATTAATTAAAATGGAATGAACCATTGTCTTATGTGTCTTTAAGAAAAGCGTAAAGGTAGGAAAGTATGATCTCGTCTTACTAGACGATCAAAAATCCAGACCCTCCAACATTTTCTTGTTTGATTATGTGTTTACCTCCAACGAGCCTGCCCTTCCAACTTGCTCTTTGAGAAGGTAAGAGGGGAACGACCCAAGTGAGTACACCCAGACCTGGGGTTCCCAACTCACTATAATAAATAGGCCATTGACTATGAAAGGGTTAATGGTTGGGGCTATATGAGAGTTCACTCTCACATTGGGTGCCTAGTAGGATCCTAGAGATCTCAATCACGCTTGCGTGACTACTAAGTTCTTGGTGCTTCGTTGGGCTATAAGCCTCAATTGCGCTTGCGCAACTTCGAAGGATAGCTCATGACGGGAAGACTTACTAAGCACCTTGTTCATAGTGGCCAAAAACCTTATAGTCATTGGTGCAGGAGGTCAGACCTCTGAAGCGGCCTATATTCTTACTGCCCTTAGTAGAGACACAAAGTTTGCCATGAGGAGTTTTCATAGGAATTGATGTTTGGCTGCCCCGAGAAGTGAGTGTCGTGGAGGGGAGCCAGTGGGGTCAAGCATCTAAGTGTTCGCTCTGGGTAAGCGTAGATGGGAAACCAATTGGGATTCAATGACTATTGTCCTTGCCAACCTTAAGAATGTTGTATATGAGCATGAGTGTCTTTGATATAATATGCATTTAATCACTGTGTTTGCTTTGTTTGATACATACTTGCCAAGAGTAGACTAAAAACACATCACTATCCCCAAACACTTTGCAAAAACACTTGTCAAGACACAAACAATTGTCCAAGTCATTACCCACACCAAGTCCAAAAAAAATATTTGCGTCAAAGCTCTGTCCATCCCATATTTCATAAGCCTAAGAGAGAAGCTAAGAGTCTGTCATCTCCATCAACATTCGAGTTTGTCCTTTGAAACACCAACTATTGTCCAAATCAGGGTGGTCATATCCCTTCATACAACTTGCCATTCAAATCGATCCTTCATGTTCATACCAAAGACAACCTAGTCATCAAATTTCTTCTAAACCATCACTACCATGCCTTCTTCATCAATCATCCTCAAATTTCTTAAATCCTTTCATCCTCAATTTTCTTAAATCCTTTCATCGCAAATTTCTCAAGTCTTTTCATCCTCAAATTTCTTAAATCCTTTCATCACAAATTTCTTAAGTCCTTTCGTCCTCAAATTTCTTAAATCCTTTCATCACAAATTTCTTAAATCCTTTCATCACATTTTTCCTAAGTCTTTTCATTACAAATATCGTGTATGGTCGCAACTCGATCCCAAAAGAAAAAGATGGCTGAACAACAATATGGCATGCCAGACATTGGTGTCCTATATGAAGATCCCATGCAAGATCATACACAAAGTGGGCAACCTAGCGATCAAGATCAAAGTCAAAATCTTGACATGGTTAACCAAGATGAACTTTGTCCAAAAGTGCAAACTTTCCTAGCGGATTCTTATAACCAAGAGATGATGGAAAAGTTTATTAAACACAATCCTATTGCACTTCTGAAAACTCTCCTTGAACACAGAGCTCAACTTCCGCCTAAATTTAATAGATCCGCTCTCACCCAACAACCACAAGGAGATCTCGCTCCCACACAAAGTGTTGCACCTACTATTCAAACTCAATCAATTGCAGCCTCATCAATCATCCAGGCTCAATCAATGCCACCCGCGGTACCTCCCACCATGGTCTCCATCCCACCTTCTTCCTCCTTGCCATCCATACCATTATCAAATCCAATCTCATCCATTCTCCAACAAACTTCTATACCACCTCCTTCTATTCAACCACAAATTTCTATTCCACAAACTTCCCTTCCTCCCAACAATGTCGCAAATTTTATTCGGGCCGTATTCAATCCCGTCACAACAGTTGGCGGACCGCAACCAACTATCCCTCAAACACTAGCGACATCGGTCATCACATCCCACGTCTCCACCTCCTCATCATATCAATATATTGGTGGTGGTGCACCTTCTTTGGTTCATCCAATTCTTGGGGCAAATACAATTCATCAATATCAAAGTCCACAACAAGACCTCATCAAGGAAATTCAAGACATGAAGAATATCATCAAGGACATGAAACAAAGGACTAATAAAAGGAAAACTTACTCATTCAAAGAGTTTTGCCCTTGTCCTTATGATCTGTCTATATCAGTTGCACCATATCCCCCAGGATTTGAGATTCCTAAATTCACCAAGTATGAAGGCAAAGGAGATCCCCACGACCATGTCCAAGAATTCCACATCTTATGCCAAGAAGTCTCCTATAGAGACCTTTATCTTCATAGACTCTTTCCCAAGAGTCTCACGGGAGACGCCTTGGCATGGTTCTCATCTTTACCACGAGGTTCCATTGTCTCTTTTCCAGACTTGGCAGAATTTTTTTTGGCCCACTATGCATACAACATGGGTAATGATGTTTCTATGATGGACTTATGTAATACAAAACAAAGGCCTAGAGAAACCTTCGCCAATTTCCTACAAAGATGGCGACATCTTATCAAGAAATTCCAGTGGGAAATGCCAGAACAACATCAAATTGAGCTATTCCAAAAGCACTTGGTGCCTGAACTTTCAAGACCTTTAATATCTCAATGTATCAAATTCTTCCAAAAATTGACAGATAAGGGCCTCGCCCTCGAACGTGTCTTGTTGGAGGAAGGAACCTTGAAACATTACCAGAAATCAACACAATGTTCTTCCTCTTATTATAACGACAAGCCAAAATTCTGGTCCAAGAACAAAAATGTGGTCAATGATGGTGAAATTGATGCAAAGCGGGTCCAAACTGTGGCCGCTCCCCCAAAATCCACCACCAGTAATCATCAATTCAATAATCGAGATAATCCAAATCAATCCAAAAAACCTCACAACAATGTCTCAATCTAGGGACGACCACCCCGATCGAATAACAGGACTCCAAGAGATTTCACTCCTCTAGTTGAGTCTATTGAAGTGGTGTTTCAAAAACTTGTCCAAGCAGGTGTAGTGGTTTTTCCAATCACTTGCTGATTTGACCCCAATCAACCTAAACCGAGATGGTATGATGAAAATGAGTATTGTGAATACCATCGTATCAAGGGACATGATACACGAAAGTGTATGAAACTAAAGATATACATACAAGATCTCATCGATAGAGGTGAGATTGAAGTAGCAAATGCAAAACCTGGTAATAACAATGATAAACTCAAAATGTACCAGGAACCCTTCCCGAAACATGATAAAGGAAAAGGCTCATCATCTAGTGCAATGGGTTATGACTACGTTAATCACATAACCGGTTTTGATTTTTTGGTAGGTCACATTGAACCTGCAGACAATAATGTCAATGTCATAACCATCCAAGGAGTTAATCCTCCTTCTTCCCAAAGCAGACCAAATCCTGCTTGGATAGTCATTCAAGGCGCCACGCTTTCCACCTCCCATTTCCAAAATGACTGCAATGCAACTACATGTCGAGAAAGAGTCACCATCCAAGGAGTTCCTCCCCCACCAAACCCCCCACCCATATCTTCCACCCGCCGATATGACCTCCTTGATCAACTTGGGAAGACACCCGTGCAGATCTCCATTTTGGAACTTCTCAAGACCTCCCCGATCCATAAAGAAATTTTGGAACAAGCCCTTCTCCAATCACGCGTTCCAGATAACATCAACGCCACCCAATTCCAAACCCTCATTGGAAACCTTGTTGCCCAGCAGCACATTGTATTTAACTCCAAAGATGCTCCCGCAGATGAAGACCATAACAAACCTTTGCACATCGAAGCTCTTATCCACAAGCACAAAGTCAAACGTATCCTAATAGATGGTGGATCCGGGCTTAATCTGTGTACATACAAATTAATAAAACAATTGGGACTTTCTGAGGATCTGATAGACACATCAGGAAGGATCACAATAAAGGCATATGATGACGCAGAAAGAATTTCAAAGGGCGTGGTCACCTTACCTCTTCAAGTGGTTCCCATTACAATTGAAACCCCTTGCCAAGTACTAGATCTTGACCTCCCCTACAACATTCTCCTCGGGAGGCCATGGATTCATTCCTTGCATGTCGTACCCTCCACCTATCACCAATGCATCAAATTCCCCTATAACGGAAGAGAGATCACTATCAAAGGTGATCCCCAACCTTTTCAATATTGCAAACTATTAGAGGGGAAGCATTTGTATCATTGCCCACTAAATAGACCCTCGCCAACGCCTCCATCTGACACATCAAATGTTGCCTCCACATCATCCCAACCAGATAACCAAATCAAGATCTTGGACAATGGCTGTGGAGAATACAAATTGGAGGACGTCTTATTAATAGGAAACCTCCCTCTCTCTCCTAAGTCATTTGGCAAACCAAAAGAGATAAAAAAGGACCCAAAACCAGTCATGCAATGCCAAAACACCACCTTCCAACAATGGGGCCCACTTGATAACGAGAGCCTTGAAGCAGATATCTCTTCATGGCTGTATCGGAAAGAAGATGAAGATCCAACAAGAATATCCAAAGAAATGTACCCAAAAGCATCTGCCATAGTTGAAAAAATGGGTTACAAAGGACATGGCCTGGGACCAGAGGAGAAAGGAAGAAAAACACCCATAAATCCTATCTCCTACAGATACAACAGAGGCTTGGGGTACACCCCAATGCCTAAGATTACTATCGCTGATGCCCCTTCTAGTCCTTCTTCAAATATCGAAAGCACTGATGAAGAGGAATTCCATGAAATGCCTTATGAATATGAGAAAGATATTTTCTTGGACGCTTATATCAATACCATCACCCCCGTAACCCCTCCCACTTCACATGAGCTACATCTTGTCCATCTTGAACTCATTGACTGGGGCCAACGAGACAAACCCACTTTAGATATTTGTGCCGACGATAATGCTCTCATTGCTCTCCTAATAGCGCAAAATATGGAAGATTGTAGCAGAATTGAGGGTATTCAACTACATGAAAAGGGATACTTTGGTAGTCAAGTCAATGCCCTTAGCCACAAAAAAGATAATAAAAGAAAAAGATATGATTCTCTAGGTGAAAACCTCTCTGAGGCGCCTTTGGATGAACAAGAAATGAAAACAAAGGGCATATCTGAAAGTGAAAACCTGGAAAAGGCACTTGATGATGAGGGATTCGACCTCCCTACCATTAGTTACCTTCCACAAGACAAATCAAATTTGTTGATAGAAGAAACATACAACATCAACATGGGCACCGAGGTCATTCCAAAAAATGTGCTCATTGTCAAATCCCTCACAGAAATCGAGAAACAAGACTTCATCAACTTCCTTACAGAGGTAAAAATCAATTTTGCATGGTCCTATTCCGATATGCCAGGGTTGGACCCTGCCTTGGTGGTTCACAATCTCACCGTCCGCCCAGATGCAAACCCTGTAAAACAGAAATTGCGCAAAATGCACCCACATATTACACTCCTGGTCAAGGCGGAACTCCAAAAGTTGTTAGACGTAGAATTTATCAAATCAATAGATTATGTTGAATGGGTCTCCAACATTGTACTTGTCGGCAAACCTGCTGGGGGCATCCGCATCTGCACAGATTTTTGAGATCTAAATATAGCTTGTTCTAAAGATGATTTCCCGCTCCCCAATATAGACATGATTGTGGACCTTACAGTAGGACATGAAATGTTATCGCTAATGGATGATTTTTCTGGATACAACCAAATCAGGATAACAGATGAGGATCAACATAAAACTGCATTCACAACACCATGGGGTACCTTCTGTTATCAGGTCATGCCTTTTGGCCTTAAAAATGCTGGAGCTACGTATCAATGGGTAATGACAACAATTTTTCATGACCTCTTACAAAAAATTATGGAGGACTATGTGGATGATCTGCTAGGCAAATCTAAGACAAGACAAGAACACATTCCCATTCTAAAGTAGATCTTTGAAAGATTAGAAAAATACAAACTACGGCTGAATCCAAAAAAGTGTGTGTTTCGAGTCACATCGAGAAAACTATTAGGATTCATTGTTTCCCGTAGAAGCATCGAGGTCGATCCTGCAAAAGTAAAAGCTATCATGGAAATGCCTCCACCAAAAACTCTCAGACAACTGCGCAGTCTCCAAGGAAAACTCCAGTATGTCAGACGTTTCATTTCACAACTAGCAGATAAGTGCCATCCATTTGCACACCTCCTACGCAAGGACACAAAATTTAAATGGGACTGCTTATGCCAAAAGGCCTTTGAGAAACTAAAAGAATATTTAGCATCACCTTTGGTATTGATGCCTCCTACTCTTGGGAAACCCCTTATTTTGTATATATGTGCTACTGCAGTAGCATTGGGGGCATTATTGGCACAAATAGATGATCAAGGGAAGGAACACGCCATTTACTACATCAGTCGGATGTTGGTAGGATATGAACTCAATTACACCCCCATTGAAAGAGCATGTTTGGCATTAGTGTTCAGCACACAGAGACTATGACACTATATGCTAAATAATAAGACAAAATTAATTGCTAAAATTGATCCACTTAAATATCTCTTGTCCAAAGCTGCTCTCACTGGCAGAACCGCCAAATGGGTCATGCTCTTAAGTGAGTTTGACATTGAATGTATGGACAGAAAGCAATCAAGGGACAAGTCATTGCAGATCAGTTGGCTGAAGCTCCACTTCTAGGTGACCATCCTCTTCTCACATAATTACCAGATGAGTTCATTATGACTGTTACCACATCCTCCACATGCAAATTGTATTTTGATGGCTCCTACACTCAAAATGGATCGGGGGCAGGAATATTACTGGTCACACCTCAAGGAGATGGCGTCCCAAAATCATACAAGATAGCCTTTGCATGTACCAACAACATAGTAGAATACGAGGCCCTCATCATAGGTTTACACTTGGCTATCCATTGGAAAATAAAGGAATTACAAGTCTACGACGATTCTCAACTCATCATAAAACAAGTCAATGATGAATACCAAACAAAAGATGATAAACTCCTTCCCTACCATACCATGGTTGAAGATCTTAAGCAACATTTCATGGCAATCAAGTTTGACTAAATCCCACAAACAAACAACAGGGCTGCAGATGCAATGGCCACCATTGGCTCCCTCCTTCAAATGCCAGCACACAGTCAGAAGTGCGAGTTCTTAGTCGAGCAATTGTTTATACCGACATATGACCTACTAGAGTCTGAAATGGTGTGTGTTCTCGCTGGTCCCGAGTCCCCTTGGTACCAAGAAACCTTTGCTTTCCTCAAAGACAACACCATTCCCCCACACCTCACCAAAACCCAACACCATTCCCCCACACCTCACCAAAACCCAACACCATTCCCCCACACCTCACCAAAACCCAACACCAAACCTTCATTCGCCGATGTGCCCGTTACACCATCCTTGCAGACACCTTGTTTAGAAGGCATTTTGATGGTTCCCTCCTAAGGTGTTTAGATAAACAAGAAGCAGAATGGGCATTACGTGAAGTACACGAGGGTATCTGTGGGGCACACTTAAGTGGACTCACATTGGCTAAATTTTTTTTGGGAACATGATACTATTGGCCTAAATTGGAAGAAGATGCATACAATTATGTGAAGAAATGCATCCCTTGCCAGCAGCATGGCGACAAGATTCATGCACTGTCACAAGAATTGCAACCATTCATTACACCATGGCCCTTCTCGCAGTGGAGGCTCGATATCAGTGGGAAAATCCACCCTTCATCTTCCAACGGACATAAATTCATTATCACTGCCACCGAATACTTCACCAAGTGGGTAGAGGCTATCCCTCTTACTTTCACCACCGGCAAGCAAATATCCAAATTCATCCTGAACTACCTAATCTGCCGATATGGCATCCCAAAAGTTATCATCACAGATAATGGTAAACAATTTAAGAACCAAAATGTCAAAGAACTCTGCCAAAAATTCAACATCCAACATCGCTTCTCCACTCCATATTACCTCTAAGGCAATGGCCAAGCTGAGGCTTCTAATAAAACCCTAATAAAAATCCTCAAAAAGACAGTCAATGAAGCAGGCCGTGATTGGCACCTCCAAATCCATCCTGCATTGTTGGCCTACCACACCTCCATCCGCACCCCCACAAGCGCCACTCCTTATTCCCTAGTATTTGGTTCCGAAGCCATCTTTCCCCTTGAGATCGAGATCCACTTGTATATGGTGAAAATGGATAACAACAATAACGATATTGAAAGGCTAAATGAATTCAACCACAAAACCCTAGCCTAACAATCAACAAAGATCCACCATAACATATGAAGATTACCTAAGACAATGCACATCACATGAAATCACAAAGATTATACCATCACATGTCCAATAGGGTTTGAATCTCCATTCTTCCTATCTCCATTGATCTTGCTTGATATATTTGCTCTCAGATTTTATATGCACAAGAGCTCAACAAAGAACGGAATGTAGTTGCAAGTAGGATCGCATATGCCAAGTAGTCAATTGATCAAGTAGTTAGGTCATTAGGATGATTGATTAGAATGATTGATTAGGATGATTGATTAGAATGCATGATTAGGGTTTGATAATGAAGGAAGCATCTCCTTATATAGAAGACACTATATGAAATGGAGGGATAAGATTGAGAGGTGTAAAAGGAGGTCGGTTATGATTAGAGGGTAGGTAAAAGAAATAATAAAATAATGAAAGGGGTAGGTAGTGTATGAATTAAGAGATGAATGACATGTGTCATAGGTAGAAAAGGCTAATGAATTAATTAAATAAATAAAGATTTATTTAATTAATAGAAGAAGTGGGATCAATTAAATAAATAAGATATTTATTTAATTTAGGAAAAGGATAATTTAAATAAATAAATGTATTTATTTAAATGAGAAATAAGGCTAGAAGAGGATAAATGAATTAATTAAATAAATAAAGATTTATTTAATTAATAGAAGAATTAAGCTTAGATAATTAAATAAATAAAATACTTATTTAATTAGACTGGACAATTTTAAGTGTCTACATTTTGCCCCTCTTTGAGACAATGCGACTTGTTGCGTTGTTTCAAAGAAGATAAGATAAACTGATACAGAGTTGCCCCAGAATGGAAATGATATGCCCCCTCGAGAGATTGGATGAAAATGTCTGAAAAGATTGCAGACAATCTCTCGATAAGAAAGAAAGGCTAGAATGGGTTGACCGAATAAAGTGACAAAGTCACGGGATAACGAAGACTGACTCGGGAAATGAATGTGAGGGCTAGGGTAGGCTATAAGATAGATCACAGGGGAAAATACATCCTCATTGTCATCTACACATTCACAAGAGCATATTACAGAGTGAAAATAGAGCAGGAGCAGTCAGCAGCGATGGCTTTCACTCACAGATTCGACTGCGTTCGCCGATTTCAGAGGCCAGCAGAGGCAGGAGAGCTGGTAAGTACCACCAAACCTCCTCGTACTTTGACGCATTTAATTTTTTCATTAATGCATGTCGAATAGGGTAATAAATGCGCTTAGACTAGGGTCTAAAAAGTGTCAAAAAATGTCCAGGCGCGTCTGTGTAGAGCATAGGCACGTCTGTGTCAAGAAGGCGCGTTTGTGTTTTTTAGGTGCGTCTATGCAGTCTTTGAGCGCGTTTATGTCATGTAAGCCCGTTTGCATTTGAAAAGTATGAATTTGCATCTTCTAGGTCAAATCGACAGTTCTGTGATGAACATATGCTGTCGATTGGATAAGCTGCTGAGGGGATACACTCAAGCAGGTCCTCTAGGAAGACTAGGATATATCAAGGCACTTTGTGATGAACAGTGAGTACCAAGATAGAGTACTTTGTGATGAACAGGGAGTACTGAAATATGAGCAACACTTTGTGATGAACAGGGAGTGCAAATGTGAGTAACACTTTGTGATGAACAGGGAGTGTCACACACGTAGTACTTTGTGATGAACAGTGAGTACCACTAGGATAAATAGCAACACTTTGTGATGAACAGTGAGTGTCACTAGGGTAGATATCCATATGCATTTAGATAGCGAGTAGCATTTTGTGATAAACAGTGAATGTCACTATAACTGACATAATTAAGTTGTTTGACTGCAGGAGTATTTGCCGATGCTAGAGTCAAGGGAGAGATTCCCGTCGACGCAGAGGTTGCGACCTGAGTTGTCGCTCGAGGACAGAGCTGCCATCGAGGAGATGGGTTTGAGACATGTGCTGTATGTGCTTGAGTTTTGGGCAAACATGGGTTTGCTGACTGTGCTAGCTGAGAGATGGCACTTTGAGACGTACACGTTTCATCTGTCGATGGGTGAGATGACAGTCACCCTGGAGGATGTATATAGGATTATGTGGATATCGATTGATGGGGAGTTGATTCCGTACGATCGAGACGGAGACAGGGATGCCCTTAGACGAGTGTTCTAGGATCCAAGACTGGAGATGAGGGTGGGACACGTGGCATGGGATACCATGACATGGATAGGATTAGCACTACCAATAGTGTTGGCAGGAGTGATCAGTGAGTTCCTCTGTATCAGTTTTGTACCATTTTGTATAATGATGTAGACACCTGCGGGTGATTGTAGCCATATGATTTTGACATCATTGTATCATGACACTTTATATATATATATATGAGATGATGCATCTTTGCGGTAGCTATATGCATGTGTACCTATGTGATGAGATGTTCTTATGTGATGCTTATGATATGGATGCAAATATGTATATGATGCAATGCAATATTTTTTTTTTTATTCGTTTATGTTTTATATGTGTATGCATGATGCAAATGTGAATGTAAGTAATGTAGATGAATATGATAATGCAAATGTAAATTGTGCTAACAGGTGTTGTGTGCAGGATGTGATGTAGTTGTGATATCTATATGTATGTATGAAATGCTTATATGTGGTAATGTAGGTGCAACTACATGAAATGCAAATGTTTTTGGTGTGTCATTATACTCAGTCATGTGATAGCAGGCTACGCAGACTCGAGAAGGATGATGGAAGTCAATCAAGAAAGGGGGATGGAAGATAGAAGATATGAAAGTGAAAGAGCTTCTTGTGCATTATCATCATTGAACTTTATTATGGCAAGTAGGCTATGACAATTGAGGCATATGTTCGACCCAGAAAGTCATTGTACCTGTTTGCATGGAGATAAGACAGTCACAAACAAGGAATGCCCTAGTTCACACTAGACTCACAGTGTCCTCATATCCTTGGACAAGTCATAGCATTACTAAGAGACAATCCACAAACAACAAATACAAATAGGTGACGATACCCCATCCTCGCCTTTCTAGTCAAAGACATCCTGGAGATAGAATCTCTGGTCAAAGACATCTCGGAAAAGCTAAAAGACATGTCACCAAAAAAGATGAAATCAAAAGAAAACCAAGACTCGACACCAACATCCACTGTAGTCCTCAAGGTTAGTGTCTCTTGTCACTTGTATAAGTCTTATTTGATTGTGGTCACAATGTTTACTTTCACAGAAAGGATAGATAGCACTGAACCATAATGTTGTCTGAGTCTGTTGAAAGATTTGATTTGTTGAAGCCCATTGTTGCTGTTCTGTCTCATCTAAAACTGACTGAATCCATGAAACTGATACTTTATTGTGGAGAAGATGAAACTTTATTGCGGATCTATGATGCAAATGTTGCTTTATTGCGGATTGTGCGTGGATAAACTGAAGAAAGCTGGAAGAAACTGTACTCCTCGAAACATGTGATGTTCTCAGTTCCACATCCATTACTAGACGTAGGATTTTGCCTTAGCCACAGATAGGATCTGATTTATTATGGATGGAAAGGGATGAAAATGAATGTTTATTATGAATGGCTAACCAATCTTGGGTAGATCAATTGACAAGCCATGATGGGAATGTGTAAGTTTATTATGGATGAATTGGTCGTGAGTGTGTGCAAAGTGAAGTGATGAAAGAGAATCCTGAAGGAGGGAGGAGCAATGTCTCTACGCATGGCGCTGGTGACCCAGTTTTCACCATGGTACTTGCCCAGGGCGCCACCGAAGTGGTTTTCACCAGTGGACAAAATTATTTCTCTTTACTTTTTTCAATTTTTCAATGTTTTTGTGTCACAAGGCGCCTGTTTGCCAGGTTTTCACCAAGTAACAATTTTTTTTGTTTTATAATTTTTTTGTTGTATTTTATAATTTTTTTGATTTTTTTGTATTTTTGAATTTAGGATATTCTGAAGAGCTATGTGTAAAACCTACGAAGGTGCATGTTGTTGATAGGATCCTCCAAAGGTTCACCTTCTGTAGTTGAGAGCTGATATGCCCCAGATCCATATGTTGTTGTAATGATGTAAGGACCAAGCCAATTTGGTTCAAACTTGCCCTTCTTCTCTCTGTCTTGCTGATTTTTGGCATTTTCTCTGAGAACTAAGTCGCCTACCTCAAATGTGCGAGGCTTGACTTTATGATTGTAGTTGCATTGTTCCTTGACTGAATGATGTGTATCTTGAGTGACTGTCTTCCTTGCTGAAGGAACTAAGGTAGAATTTCTAGTGTGTGGACTACACAGGCCCATATGCGTGTCACCTGAAGAAGTTTGGGCATCCCTAATAACAAAGTCCCTTGAGGAAGCTCCATTAAAGGTCCATGATGTATCGCCAGAAGGGAATAGATGTGTGAAACAAGCGAATGAGTGATGAAGGCTTATGACTGTGAAAATAAGTGAAAGTAGGATAGCATGATGGAGACTTAGGATCAACAAGTATGCTTTTTGACTTGAAATTTTAGAACTTTTGCCCTCAGTTATTTTGATATTAGGGGAAATCAACTCTTGTTCTTTTTCTTTCGTAGGATTTTTATCCTTGACTTTGATTTTTGCACAGTCCAATAGCTTTTGATTTTGATCTGGACTAAAGGAATTTTCTTTATTTTTGACTTTTAGATTTTTCTTTTCAAAGCTTGATTTTTGATCCCCAATTAGTAAGGGCTTTTGTAATTGTTGTTGATCCAAGTCTGGGAGAGGAGTGGAAATGGAACGAGTGGATGAAATGGTAAAGCTATGTGAGTTCTCAAGAGGGCTGGCGATACACTCAATAGATTCTTCGTTGGAACCACTATTACGACTATTGATATCAAGAGATGCTTGCACCACTAGAGGAGTTTTGCATTCAGACTTAGTAGGTACAACACTAGGTGGTTCACACCCAATTCCTTGGCATTGCAAATTGTTTGTACATTGTTCTTGTTGACTAAATACCTTAGGAGATAGTAGGAGTTGATCAACATGAAAGATATACTCACCACATCCCAGGTCTTTAATATTGAATTTTTCTTTGAGCTCTATTTGTTTCGATGTAGAAGCTTTCAATGATTCAGGATCCACATATGTCGATGAAGGAACAGCTTCGCGATTGACTGGAATTGTTATTTCTGACCAAGGTTGCAGATTGTTGCAATATATGAATGGATTTGGATCCGCTTTGATGGTCACTTCAACTCCATTGTGTGGAAACTTGATACATCAATGATATGTAGATGGGACTGCGCTCATCTCATGAATCCATGAACGTCCCAAGAGTATGTTGTATGTGAGATCTAGATCAAGGATTTGACAAACCACATCCTTTGTAACTGGCCCAACTCTGAGAGGTAAGGTGACTGTGCCATTGGACGAACGTTCTTCATCATCATATGTCTTAATGGTGATTTGATTTGTAGAATTCACAACTTTATCAGAATATCCCAATTGTTTAATTGTGCTCCATGTACAAATGTTTAGACCTGCTCCTCCATCTATCAGGACTCGTTTTATTCGATGTTTGTGAATGAAGGCTTCAATGTGTAGTGGTGCATTAGGTGGCTGACTTACAGATGCGTCATCGGCTTCTGTGAAAGTAAGGGAGTGTGGAACGGAAAGGTATCCCACCATGGCTTGAAACTAGTCCACATTCAGATCAGCAGGAACAGTAGTATCTCTCAAGATTTTGTCAAGAATGGCTTTATGTGCAGGAGATATGCGTAATAGCTCAAGGATTGAAATGAGTGCGGGTGTCTTCCCTAAGTGTTCTACAAGGTCATACTCAGGTTTGGTTGATGAAGAAGCGGTGTTTTTAGCTGGAGCACCTTGCAAAGTGATTTTACCTCGACGAGTTGTGACATGACATTCAGAGGTAGGTTCGGAAGAAGATCCAATGCCTTTTAGGACAATCCTGGGTCTCCGGGTAGAATTCTCAGATGTTTTGTCCTTGATGATAATGGTAGAGACATAATTGTCCATCGAGATGTGATTGATAGTTGAATCATAGTTGTAGGATGCTCTGGTATAGTTGGTTTGATCCTCTGTGGCTTTAGCTTTTCCCTTGTCATGCTTTGGGAATGGTTCCTTAAACATTTCATGTTCTTGATTGGATGAGTGTCCCTCAATCTCAATGTCACCTCTATCAACGAGATCTTATATGATGTTCTTCAGTCGATGACAATTTCCTGTCTTATGACCCTTGCTCTTATGAAATTCACAATATTCATCATCATTCCACCAATTTGGTTTAACCTTTGGTTCATATGGAGGAAAATCTAGAATTGTGATCACCTTGTTTGCCACTAACTTCTTGAAAACTGACTCAAGTGGTTCTCCCAACGGGGTATACTTCCTTCGTGATCTAGAAGTTGTTTGAGTATTCACTTGATTGTTTGTAGAACTTGATCCAGAAAAGATGAATTTGGGTCGCACTGTGTTAGCATCAACAACACCATCATTGACTGTGTTCTTGTTCTTATTCCAAAATCTTGGCTTGTCTTTTCCTTGAATATTTTAATGACTCCTTGTTCAATTAGGACCTTTTCTGTCGCTAAGCCTTTTTCAATGACGTCCTTGAAGGTGGACAAACAAGCTTTCCTTAAGTCATAACCAATCTCTTTGTTAACATTTTGGGTGAACATTTCTACCATTTGTTTTTGTGGAATTTCACAAGAGCATCTGTTGGCTAGATTTCTCCATCTTTGTAAAAATGATGCAAAAGATTCTCCCTCTTTTTGCTTAGTATTGCACAAAGTAGTGACTGATATGTCTGTCTCTATGTTGTAGGAGAAATGTTGAATAAATGTCTCTGCTAAGTCACCCCATGACTTAATTCCAGGTGGAAGTTGGGAGAACCATTCCATAGCTTGATCGCCTAAGCTTTGTGGGAATAATCTCATCAAATATGTCTCTTCTGCTGCTACCTCAATGCAAGCTGTGAAAAATTGACTTATGTGTGCCTTAGGATCCCCTTTTCCTCTATACTTATCAAATTTAGGCGTCACAAAGTGTGTAGGAAAAGGAGGCATTGGAATGCTCTTGTCAAATGGATAAGGACATATGTCTCTCATTGTGTATGTTGGCTTCGGTGTATTTATGCCTTCCATTTTATTTTGTAAGTCCCTGATTTGTTTTTCCAAACTGCTCTTAGGTGGAGATCGACTTCTTGGACCATACCCCATGCTTGAGGCACCAATTGGAGGAGGAGCATGTTGCATATATGGATGATATTGATCATACACATGTTCATATGGAGGAGGTATGTAGTAATGTTGTGTATGTGGACCACTTGGTATAGATTCATGTTGAGGAACACCATATCTATTTTGTGCATGTATACCATATTCTATAGGCATGTCATGTTCTATTGTGTTGCCCCCAAATTTGACATGAGGTTTCCTTGTGTCCAAATTTTGAACATGCCTTTGAACATCCAATTGTTTTGGTGGTTGATCCTTAGCATTAGTATGTGATTGAGCATATTTGTCTGCATAATACTTCCATAATGGTCTACGAAGGTAAGTATCATATGTTTGACGATGTGTATGTGGGACCTCTGGTTTTTGAAGCAAAGCTGATGGTGATTCAGGTACCATATGTGGTCCTCTATTTCCTCCACTATTAGGTCTCCTTTGATCCATATTGGAGTGAGGTTGTTGCAAAGGTCTATGTTCCATTATTTGAGACATGTCAAAATCATGAGGTATCTTGGCTCCACTTTGTGCCAGCATTTGTAAGAAGTATTGTCAATCCCTCCTCATTATTTCCTCAACCAATCAATTGAAATGGGGATTCATAATGGATTCTTCCACATCTGCTGAATGTACTGAAAAGTTGTCCACATTGTCATTGTGTGTAGCATTGTTGTTTATAGTGTCCATGTTCTCAACATTTGAAATGTTTCTATAGACATCCATGTCAGGTAATATAGTATGATCAGAATTGAAAAAAATATCATTGTCATACTCATAAGAACTCATGTTTGCGGACTCTTGAGCCTCTTTAGTTTCTCTCCTAGATTTTTGAAGACGGGTTTAAACCATGAACTAGGTATTGACCAAGATGTGAGAGACTAGATGAAAAATGGAAAGAGTATGGAAGACCAAGAGTTGAATGGAATGTAAATGAGTCTGAAGTGTACTTGCAATGTCCAAAGTGTAAGACCAAGTATGTATGTAGTAGAGTAGGTGTGACTTCCAAAGAGAGGATAGTTTCTCTTGATGAGGTAAGTTGACCTTGACTCTAAGTAAAACCAAATGAGACCCAAAGGTAAGAAACCTTGATGAGGGACCACTTAGCAAAGTGTTGTTGTATGTAGTGTGTTGACAAAGTATAGTGAGGACAAGCAAGTGACCTTTTGACTCAAGTTTAGACAAATGTGAATGTAATGAGAGATATAAAACAATGATTGACTTTGTGAGACCCAAGGACAGGTTGAATGCTAGATGAAAACCTGGAGAAACAACCTAGGAAGCTCAAGAATTTCGAAACTGATTGCTCTTGTTTGCTGGACTGTAAAATTTTTCCAATTTGTGAAGTTATGAACAAATCTGAATGTTTGACTGTTTTTCGTGACAAGAGGACACAATGTTGATGAGGACTCAATGTTTGCAAGTGTTTAGACTCAAAATGACTCCAAGAAAAGTGTCTTGTTTGATGTAAAAATGTTTTGCATACACTTGAAAACACAAAAGACACAATGTTTTGCTGTTTGGTTTTGAATGTTTTGAATGTTTAAAATAAGTCAAGCACAATTCTTATGGCTGGTCAAGACAATAGTTGTTGATCCCACATGAGGTTTTACCCCCGAGGCTACGCTATTCAGAGTGGATACTTAGATGTTTGACCTCACTGGCTCCACCCTGGGCACTCACTTCTCGGGTCAGCCAAGCATCAGTCCCCACGAAAATTCCCCGTGGCGAACTTTGTATCTCTACTAAGAACCGTATGTGTGTGGGCCGCTACCAGAGGTCCGACCTCCTACTCCAACAACTAGAAGGATTTGGGCTTCTAAAACAAAAAGGTGCTAGTAAGGGCATCCCATACATGCGGCACTTTCAACTCTGTAAATACAGAAGGCTCCCAGTCGATAGGGGTTACGCCCTACAAATGATCAAATAAATTTGATCAAACGGGTTTATGGGGAGACATAGTGTCAGTATGAACTAATCAGCACACGTTATCCATAGTTTTCACCATGAATACATTTGTTTATAGTGGTTTGGAAGAGGTGGGTTTTCCTCGCTACCACTTGGGTCGTTCTCTTCTCACTAGTAGTCCTAACGACCACACGGGAAGACATACCCTCTAAAGATTAAACAAAAAGAGCCTATTGCTTAAGACACAAAAGACAATGATTCAATTTTAGTGTACCAATTGAAGTGTTTGCTAGTCTATGAAAACAAGGCACACAATAAAAATCCAAAAAACCCTTGCCAAGGACCTGCAACAAAGATTTATTAGTAGTTTGGATTGTTTCAAATGATCAGCCCTTCCTGCAAGCACACAAGTTAGGTAAATTTTAGATCCAAAAGACTTTGTGAAATAGGGGCCTTCAACAATGTGTTTTGTTGACCAATTCAAAGATCTGATTCATCATAAAAAAAAGACCATCTGTAAAATTTCAAGAGATTTCCAGAAATGTAAGAAAATCCAAAAAATTTGCTAATTTGCTCCAAAAATTAATTTTTTATGAAAAAAAAAAAAATTCATATAAAATGCAAAATCGATCCAAAAAATATGAAATTTTTACTGGAGAGTCTTGATGGTCTTCCAAACTTGCACAAAAAATTTTCTGCAACAAATCCAAGCAGTTTGTGATATATGAGTAAAATAATGCAAAACCCTAATTTTCAAAGATCTGATTTTTGAGGAATGATTTTGCATCAAATTTAAAATCACAAAGAACAGATCCTATGTATAATTCTGAGAGATTTCCAAAAATGTAAGAAAATCCAAAAAATTCGCTAATTTTCTCTCAAAATTAATTTTTTATGAAAAATCATAAAAAATTCATATAAACTGCAAAATTGATCCAAAAAATCTGAAATTTTTACTAAATCTTTATAATACTTTTCTTGACTTGCACAAAAAATTTGATGTCAAAATTCAAAGCTGTTTGTGAGATCTGATCAAAATAAGGAAAAAACCTAATTTTTAAAGATCCGATTTTTAGGGAAATATTTTGCATCAAAATTAAATTCACAAATAATAGATCCTATGTATAATTATGAGAGATTTCCAAAAATTTAAGAAAATCTGAAAAATTCTCTCATTTTCTCTCAAAATTAATTTTTTATGAAAAATCATAAAAAATTAATAGAAAATGAAAATGTACTTCAAAAATTCTGAATTTTGAATTGAGAGCTCCTGATACTTTCTTCAACCTGCAAAAAAAATTTGGTGCAAAACTTCCAAGCCGTTTATGAGATATGATTGAATCTCTCCAAGATCTTGATTTTGTGTCCAAAACCCTAGCTGCACAAGGTTATTCTCCAAATTGTTTTACAAAATAGCAATATAGGGTTAGAAAAATCTGCAAAAAACATAGATCTAAGAAAAATCCATGTCCCACGGGGCGTGCCAAAATGTATATGGTGAAAATGGATAACAACAATAACGATATTGAAAGACTAAATGAATTCAACCACAAAACCCTAGCCTAACAATCAACAAAGATCCACCATAACATATGAAGATTACCTAAGACAATGCAAATCATATGAAATCACAAAGATTATACCATCACATGTCCAATAGGGTTTGAATCTCCATTCTTCCTATCTCCATTGATCTTGCTTGATATATTTGCTCTCAGATTTTATATGCACAAGAGCTCAACAAAGAACGGAATGTGGTTGCAAGTAGGATCGCATATGCCAAGTAGTCAATTGATCAAGTAGTTAGGTCATTAGGATGATTGATTAGAATGATTGATTAGGATGATTGATTAGAATGCATGATTAGGGTTTGATAATGAAGGAAGCATCTCCTTATATAGAAGACATTATATGAAATGGAGGGATAAGATTGAGAGGTGTAAAAGGAGGTCGACTATGATTAAAGGGTAGGTAAAAGAAATAATAAAATAATGAAAGGGGTAGGTAGTGTATGAATTAAGAGATGAATGACATGTGTCATAGGTAGAAAAGGCTAATGAATTAATTAAATAAATAAAGATTTATTTAATTAATAGAAGAAGTGGGATCAATTAAATAAATAAGATATTTATTTAATTTAGGAAAAGGATAATTTAAATAAATAAATGTATTTATTTAAATGAGAAATAAGGCTAGAAGAGGATAAATGAATTAATTAAATAAATAAGGATTTATTTAATTAATAGAAGAATTAAGCTTAGATAATTAAATAAATAAAATATTTATTTAATTAGACTGGACAATTTTAGGTGTCTACACCCCTCTCTAAGGGTATCAGTGCAAAACATCCTACTAGAGGAAGAATACAGAATTGCCCGCTTACAAGAGCTAGAATTGTTAGATGAAAGGCACCTCAAGGCCTTGAATCATCTTCAGGTATATCAAAACCGTCTACGCATGAGTTATCATAAAAAAGTTAGAACCCGAGAATTCCAAGTTGGTGATCTTGTCCTCATGGAAAATCAGAAAAATCTACAAGAAAGAGAAAAGAAAGGCAAGTTCAAGCCTAATTGGCTTGGACCATATGTAATCACAACGAAATATGGATCAGGAGCTTATCAGTTGTCTACTCCTGAAGGCGATCCTTTGGATGATCCAATGAATATCATGCACTTCAAAAGATTTTATGCTTAGTCCTCAGAAAGTCTTAAATTGTCAAAAAAAAAAAAAAAATTCAAGAAAAATTTAAAAAAAAATGAGAAAAAGATCCTGAAAAAAGTCATCACTTTGGTGAAAACCTGGCAAACAGGCACCTTATGACACAAAAAAAAAAAAAAAAATTAGAAAAAGAAAGAAAAAACAATTCGTCCATTAGTGAAAACCACTTGGTGGTGCTATGGACACGTACCTTGGTGAAAACCTCTATGCAGATGCCAAGGTAAATAACTAGATCCACTGTCTATCATGTCAATACTACAAATCATCTGCCATCCAACCCACCCGTGCGCAACATTCCTTCTTATCCGCCTCCCAATAAAACATGCGTATGATGATGAAGTCTTCACCTGAGTCATGAACAAGGAATGTCCCATTGAAACTGAGATTTTATGCCTCTGTGTGTAAACTTCAAGAAGTCTTAAGAAACAATCCCAAGTCCATCCTAGTTCTACTCTTGGCAAGAGGTATCATGTGGTCGCAAGGAAGAGACTTGTTATATTTTGTTAGATTTTTTCATATAGGCTTGCATCTTTTGCCCTACAACTATGTCACAACCCTCCTTTATCACTTTTTTTGATCTAAATACAAAACTCTATTTATATTCTTTGGATGAATTATTGAATGAATATTGTAAGGGAATAAAAATAATAAACCACACACACATGGAAAATGCATATATATTTTAATTTGTTATTTAATTTCCCTCACCCAAATTAAGGCACATGTTGTAGGAGGAATAAGAAGCTTCTAGAGGCTTCCCCACCTCCTTGCATGTAACTCCTCCCACTAAGCCTAATTAATTTGCATGGAGGCCAAATTGGGAGAGAATCTCTTTTTTTCCAATTAATAATTAGGTAGTGGGAATTTGAAATTTCTTTTATAAAATAGGTACAAGTTTCAAAAATGAGAGTTAGCTATTCCATAAGAAATTTCTGCAAGTTGAATTCTCTTTTGTAGTCCACTTTCATTGGCAGCTAAGATTTTTGTTGGAAGGATTTCTCTTCAATTTGGAGGATCAAGGAAGACTCTACACCATCTTCAAGCATCCAGGTTCCTTCAACTTAGTTCATGCATCTCATTTTTATGGTAGATTAGATTTGATTAGATTAATTATGAGTATGAAATTCATTTGTATTTTGTTAAAGAATTAGTTTAGATTTTGTAGAAAATGAGAGTCATGGTTTAAATAAGATTCATTGTTAAATTTCTTGATATGAAATTAGTTTTAGATTTTGTAAAGAATGAGATTTATGGCTTAAATGAGATTCATTGTTTGAAATTTTGATAAGGAATTAGTTTTTAGATTTTGTAGAGAATGAGATTTATTGTTAAATAAGATTCATTGTTTAAATTTTTGATAAGAAATTAGTTTCAGATTTGTAGAGAATGGAATTCATTGTTTAAAATTTTGATAAGAAATTTGTTTCAGATTTTGTAGAATGAGATTCATTGTCTGATTTTGTAGAAAATAAGATTCATTGTTTTAATTCTGATAAGAAATTAGTTTCAGATTGAAAGAAGTAGAGTAAATGGAAAATAGATTCATTATCTTCAGTTTATTTTGATAAAAATAAGATCTCCCTGTGTGTACAAACAATTTTCTCTGTAGACAAATCTCCCTGTGTGTATAAATAAATCTCCCCTCTCTGTGAATGAATTTTTCCTATGTAAAGAAATGAATTCCTTTCTCTGTGAATGAATTTCCCTGTGTAGAGAACAAAAGAAAAGAAACAAAAGAAATAATCTATTTCTTCCTCTGTGAAAGAATTTCTCTGTGTGAAATAATCTATTTCTTTCTCTGTGAATGAATTTCCCTGTGTAGAAAACAAAGGAAATGGAAAAAAAAAAAATCCCTCTGGTTACTGCTTCATTTATTTCCTGAAAATTAATCTACAAACATTGTTAATTACCTATTATTACCCTGCTCTGAGTAATCTTCAATAACTCATTAAAAATAATTATAATACTCCTGTATGAGAAAAAAATAAAAATGATAATAATAATATTATAACATTTATGTACTTATATATATATATATATATATATATATATATATATATATGCATTATAACATTTATGTACTTATAAATATATATATATATATATAAATATATAAATATATATATATATATATATATATATACATATATAAATAAAAAACCCAAAAGCAAGAAAACCCCATCGAACGTAGAAAAATCTCCTTATGCCTCCGTAACACACGGCTTTCCATGTGCTTGGGTCGCTGTTTGCATGGATGGTTTCAATAAACCGTCGCAGGGGTACGGTGGGGGCCCACGACATCCCCTCATCCCTGCGGACCTGCGCATGCAGGGCCGCAGGGGTGATGGGACCCGTGGTCCCCACCCCGCAGCCCTCCTTATTATCATAAACAAATGCAAGCCTTTGCCATTAAATTTTAAAATTTGTGTTTTTTAGTATTTCGAAAATTGAAGTTTAATTTGTTTTCTAAAAAAAATAAAATGATAATCTAAGTTAATTACCATTTAGTTAATTTTTTTAAAAGTTGATAATAATGACATTTAGGATATGATGATTTTTTTTCTCCTTAGTGTAAATTTAAGGATATTGACTTTCAATTAAAAATGGGATTAATGTGTAGCAAGATTGTAATTAAACTATCCCTAATAGACTTTAAAATTGTAGACTATATTCTTCTAAAAATTAAGAAATCATTGGGACACTTGATTGGTCCTTGGAGATTAACTTACCTTATTATAAATATTTAGATTTAATCGTCATTTTGGACTCGCTAAGTCATCTTACATCATGGATTAATTGCTTTCGTTCATAGCATGCGAATTACTATATCTTTCATGCAATTACTATTATGCAAGTTTCATTTGTATGCAAATTACACTTCAAGTAGTTGCTTCCATTATTTACGCTTCATTTTGTTATTCGTAGTTAGAAAACTAAATAAAGGAAGTTGGAAAACCAAAACTAGCAGCGTTCGGTATATATGGTGTCTCTGGGTCACGCTTACGGGTAATGCCGTCGTGTTGAACTACTACACTTAACGCCTAATAAAGCTGCATTAACGACATCTGTGGCATCGTCCCTATAAATCGTCGGGGAGTAATAAGGGACATTTGGAAGTTAAAATCCAAGGGGCGGGTAATCCCTCTTGGATCGATAATTTAATAAGATAACTTTTAAATGAATTCCACATCCGTTGAGATAAACCATAGTAAACCCCTCTCAGGGATGGTCAAGTTAAGAGCTCTCGTGAAATTTACTTTATTTATTTGTTTATTCACCTCAAAGGGATATTGGTGATTTGCAATTGGGTGACGCTCATGATAAGTATTAGGTTCTAGTTATTTTGTTTAGGCCACAAGCAATAGGCCATCTTGAGCCTTCGCTTAAGCGCTACCTTCGTGGGTAGCAACCGCAGAGAAACTGTCTGGGACACTGACCCTAGAAAGGGTTGCGTACCCACAAATCAGTTTACATCAAACCATAGATTAGAAAATAGAACTACATACTTTACGCCTTGATCCCGTGCCGAAGCGGGTATGTAGGCAGTCTTGGGACGGAGTTGTCCCTCGTACTCAGGCGTTCGTGGGTGGGGTCTAGGCTTGGTTGAGTAAGAATCCTAAATGAAAGATCAGATAATCAAACTTAATTCAATGCATACTCGGAAGGAATCCCGTATGGATTTGCTTGACTTCCCGAGGCTTTAAGCCAAATTCCGAGGCGGAATTCAAGCTTGTATTATTTTCTTATTACTCCTAAGGACGGCGACCTCGGTGCATTCTTGTTAGAAGAATGTAGTACTTAGTGAGTGGCTCAGGACCCGAATGGTCCCGATGAGTCTAAGTCTCTGGCCAGAGCATCTCCTATCCCGTTTGGATGGATGCCTACCCCGTATGGGTAGATGCCTATCCCGTATTGGATAGATGGAGTTTACGTCCCGTATGGACAACTGCCTAACCCGTATGGTTAGAAGCTCATCCCGAATGGATGAATGCCCAATCCTATTTGGATGGATGCCCAGAGTATGCAATTGAATAAAACATAAATAGAAAAAAAAATATATACTCAATAAAACATAAAGAGAAAAGAAAGGCAAGTTCGAGCCTAATTGGCTTGGACCATATGTAATCACAACGAAATATGGATCAGGAGCTTATCAGTTGTCTACTCCTGAAGGCGATCCTTTGGATGATCCAATGAATATCATGCACTTCAAAAGATTTTATGCTTAGTCCTCAGAAAGTCTTAAATTGTCAAAAAAAAAAAAAAAATGAGAAAAAGATCCTGAAAAAAGTCGTCACTTTGGTGAAAACCTGGCAAACAGGCACCTTATGACACAAAAAAAAAATAAAAAATTAGAAAAAGAAAGAAAAAACAATTCGTCCATTAGTGAAAACCACTTGGTGGTGCTATGGACACGTACCTTGGTGAAAACCTCTATGCAGATGCCAAGGTAAATAACTAGATCCACTGTCTATCATGTCAATACTACAAATCATCTGCCATCCAACCCACTCGTGCGCAACATTCCTTCTTATCCGCCTCCCAATAAAACATGCGTATGATGATGAAGTCTTCACCTGAGTCATGAACAAGGAATGTCCCATTGAAACTGAGATTTTATGCCTCTGTGTGTAAACTTCAAGAAGTCTTAAGAAACAATCCCAAGTCCATCCTAGTTCTACTCTTGGCAAGAGGTATCATGTGGTCGCAAGGAAGAGACTTGTTATATTTTGTTAGATTTTTTCATATAGGCTTGCATCTTTTGCCCTACAACTACCACTATTTACGACTACTTGGGTTCTTCCATATCCGGGTACGTTATGATAGGTGCATACTGGGGTATATTTCATAGTATGGCATGTTTTGGATCCTTCTTGCATAAATCAGTGACCCGGTACTAGTGTTTATCAACACTTACCTTCTCGTGTACAAGAGGTATCGGTGTGTTTGAGGGTTTCCTTACACGAACCCACAACTTTGTATTAGTATTTCTTAACACTTGCATTGTTGTGTGCAAGAAATTCCCGTTTGTCTACAGAGTCAGTCCATGCCCTGCGTTTCTCATGGCATCCTAATTTCTATAATCAATGGTGCAAGTCACTCAGGGCAACATCAAACTAGGTTGGCTTTCCACATTTGTTGTGCACAAAATCTCACCATCATTCCATCAAATCCTATACTCAATAATCCCATGGAGTTCTCAATTGCCCCCATTTTCCTCCGTGGTCTCGCATCTCGTATTCTTCTTTCCAAAAACGTCACGACTGCTTCATATTTGTTCCTCATCTATCCCTTCCACCTTAATTTTTCTTCCTCTATTTTTTTTCCCTCACATAATCAATTATGATTCTGATTCATGTCTTATACAGGATGTATCCTTCCTGAAACCAGACACTCTGATCATGTCTTATATAGGATGAATCCTTCCTGAAACTAGACGTTGTGATCAATCATGTCTTATACAAGATGAATCCTTCCTGAAACTAGATGTTGTGATTTGATCATATCTTATATAGGATGAATTCTTCCTGAAACCAGACGTTGTGATCAATCATGTCTTATACAGGATGAATCCTTCCTGAAACCAGATGTTGTGATCTGATCATGTCTTATACAGGATGAATCCTTCCCGAAACCAGATGTTGTGATCAATCATGTCTTATATAGGATGAATCCTTTCGAAAATCAGACGTTGTGATTTGATCATGTCTTATACATGATGAATCCTTCCTGAAACCAGACGTTGTGATCAGTCATATCTTATACAGGATGAATCCTTCCGGAAACCAGACGTTGTGATTTGATCATGTCTTATACATGATGAATCCTTCCTGAAACCAGACGTTGTGATCAGTCATGTCTTATATAGGATGTATCCTTCCTGAAACCAGACACTCCGATCATGTCTTATACAGGATGAATCCTTCCTGAAACCAGACGTTGTGATCAGTCATGTCTTATACAGGATGTATCCTTCTTGAAACCAGACACTTCGATCATGTCTTATACAGGATGAATCCTTCTTGAAACTAGATATTGTGATCAATCGTGTCTTATACAGGATGAATCCTTCCTGAAACTAGACACTTTGATCATCTTTGTCTTATACAAGATGAATTCTTCTTGAAACCAGACTGAATCTAGATCTTATCAATCGAATCAAATCAAATCTATCGGGATATCAATTTCGCAAAAACTCCAAAGATCAAATATCTCAATTGATCTCCTAAGGGGGCATCACCATACCATAATCTATCAATCAAGAGTTGGGGTATCCTATCAAACCAATATCAGCATCAAAACAAGATTATTCTTTGAATCAATTTGTCATCACACCTCGCTTCAAAGAGGGGCAAAATGTAGACACTTAAAAATAATTATTTTAATTATTTTTAATTTCTCGCATAATTAATTAATTAATTATGTTAATTCAAATTCCTCTCAATATTAATTAAATATAATTAATATTGTCACTATAGCATGTGATTGATTTATTTAATAAATCAATCCCTTTCTTTATTCTTCTAAAAAATCAAATCCTCACAAACCTTTCTCTTAGCTAATTAATTTCAATTATTTAGTTAACCTACATGATTCCTAAAAATCATCTTCTTAATTCATCATTAACCTAATAAATTCTTCTAGAAACTCCCTAAACTCACTTAACATTATTCTTCTAATTTTTTATTCCCTCCACTCATTCTCTCTCCTAGTCAAATTCTCCTACAAATATTAATCCCACCTAACATTTCCTCTAATCCATCTCCTAATGAGTTGTTAATGGTTAATCATCATGATTAGCCACAAAGTCAACTCTTTGTCTTTTTCATCCAGCCACTAGCTTTAAATGCTCTTTTCCTAGGTGAATGTAAGATTTTCGAAATCACACATTCCTCTAGGCATCCCCTCTCACAAGGAATTTTTAATTCCTTTTTATTCCTCCAATCCCCATGATATCCTTTTTTGGAGAATTTTTAATTCCTCCAATGCATCTTATGGAGTGTGGAGATACGAAATGTCTTTAAGGCATATTTCTTGGTCTCCACACCCTCTCTTGGAGCTTGTGTGAGCTCACAAGTAAATCTTAGCCCTTCATCTCAAATTCATCCTAGCCATTCATTTTCCTCTCCTCTTCCTATAAAATTGGGCTTCATCCCTTCATTCAAAACATCTTGAAATCCAGTAAGTTTATGTTGCCCTTTTGAGCCTAGGAAATCATCTTGGCAACTTGATCATTTCATCCTTATCATTTTTCAAATCCATTCCATTTGTGCACAACATTGGAGAGTCATCCACATCCAGCAATCAAAGGAGCATATCAAGTGGAGCATTATCAAGGGGCGCCTTCACTTCATCAAGTTCAATCCGAAGGAGAAGGTAAAATAGCAAGGTGAAATGGTCTTTTAATGGTAATTTAGCATTCTGCATGTTTATTTCGTTATGTTTTGATTATTTGACCTTCTAATATGTTTTCCCCTCTTCAGTAGTACATTGCAATGTGACTGGTTTTGTTGCATGCTTGACAAACGACAATGTTCTGCATAGGTATGAAGTTCATTTGATTTGGTCTCATCCTGCATTGATTAGAGATATGTCCAAACATCCCACAAGCATAACATATTTTGTTTTGAAATTTATTCATTACTTCTCTACACATATTTGACTTGTGTCCAAAGTTATTGCATATGAAACATTGACTGATAAAGGTAGGAGCATTATTCATGGTGTTTATTCCATTATTCATCCTACTTCTACATTGATTCACCATATGACAAAATTTATTGCAATTAAAGCATCTACCATTGAATTTGTGAGCATTAGGTTGTCTTACCAGAGGATTCTTTCTCTTATTCTGATCAGGTTTAACATTGCCTTGTCCTGATTCAGAGGATTCACCTTTCTCAAATCCAAGCCCTCACATCTCCTTTCCACGTCTCTGACTTTCCAGCATCTCATCAAGCCTTGTTGAGCTAGATTTGAATTTTTCTTTGTATTCATTAGTAGTAGCAAGTTCACCCCTTAAGGTAGCAATCTGTCTTTCAAGTTAGTGGCCATTATTCCTTGACTGTATCAACTCAAGCTTCAATTGATCATTCTCATAGGTAAGCCTAAAGCATTCATATGCTCTTTCCTTCAATGATTGTGCCATATTTTCTTCATTTCTCTTCCGGTCCTCAATCTCCTTAGTCAGCCTCATCACAATGGATTGCATCTCATTTTTCAAGGCAAGATTCTCTCTTTCAAGCTTGTTAACTTCATCGGCTTTATCCTGATATTCCATGATCTAATCTTCTTTCTCCTTCAGCTTGTCCATCAATTCCTTCCTCTTATCTCTAGAGATGTTTGCTTGATCCTTCAATTCATTAATGAAATCATTAGCAAAATTCAACTTTTTCTTCAAGGTACAGATCTCATTTCTAGCCGCATCAAGATCCTCAAGTGCCACACTAAGTTGTCTCTAAAAATTGGAATCCATTGAATCAATTTCCACGACCTTCCTCAAGTGGTTAAGCTTCCTTAGAGGAACTAGGCTCTAATACCAATTGTTGGAATCAGGGATCACTGAGAGGGGGGGGGGGTGGTTGAATTAGTGATCTACTGGTTAGCAAATTTTTAAACTTAACTTGCAACCACCAGATGCAAACACTAAGAACTAAAATGTGGAAACATGAAACAAACAATCAAAAGATCATAACATCGATGTTTTTACGTGGGAACCCAAATAGGAAAAACCATGGCAGGATTTGAACTCACAATATTATTCCACTATGGCCAGTAGCACAACAATATTACAAATAGGAATGCATAAGCATTCAGGCACACTGCCTAGAGCTCACTGCTCAATTGCAATAACCCTGAGGTCTACAACCCTCAAGGAAGTCTCATTGACTTACAAGATAATTACAATGTATGAACCCTGAGATAGCATCTACTATGCCTAGATGAGTTTCGATTAAGTGCTAAAACACTGACTGGGTTACCTTCTCTATTCAACCCTATTCACAGTCTCAATCAGCTACCAGATCAAGAGTGCACATGTGAAACTGAACCAAAATGGATTCTCAATCACTTTTCGCTCACATATAATTGCATCATCCATCAAAAAGATCACACACACCAAACTTACATACCGACAACCACAAAATATGTCATTTACCATGTCGGCCTGAAGGTGTAAAGTGTAGTCACATGTCAGCTTGACCAGATCGAAAAGGATAAGTTCAGATCATCAAAGCAATAATAAAATTATGTTTCTAAGTCATCCCAATTATCCCACATGCTTCAATGCACCACAATCATCGGAAAGCTTCTAGACCAAAAAATGCTATGTTCTTCGTGGAATATCGGTTAATCAGCTACCGATTAACATCTGCTTTTAGATAAGAAGAATTATGACCACCGGATCAAATCTCTATGAAGAGTTGTCATCAATGACAATCCTAAACCAATAATCAGCCACCAGAAACCACTAGATGATTGTCAATTACTAACATCATCTTCTTCAGTGAATGATAAGCAATGAGGTGTTGTTAGGTGTCCCACCATGGTTTGGAATTGGTCAACAACAAGATCTTTGGGGACTGTAGTATCCACCAGAGCTTTTTCTAAAATCTCTTTATGCATGGGTGAAAGTTTCAAAAGTTCTAGTATTGATATTTTCGTGGGGGTCTTCTATAATTGATCCATTATATTGTTTCGAAGTGGATGACATGTCGGTTGTAGGACCCGAAAAAGTAACTTTGTCTTTTCTTCTTGTGATGGCATGAGCAAGCTCCGGTTGGTAATTTTCTTTGACCACAATAACATTAACCACATTATCATAGGTGTGAGCATAGTTCACTTTTGCTTTACCTTTTTTATCTTGTGTTGTTGATGCTTCACCTTTCTCATGATAATTGGGAAGTGGAGTCTTGATTGCAGTAGGTGACTCGTTTATTTCATGTCCATCTATAGTTATGACTTCGTTGTCAATCAAGTCTTGAATGACATGTTTTAATCGTTGAAAATCATTTGTTTGATGTCCTTTATTTCGATGATAATCACAATAATGATTGTCATTCTGCCATGTAGGTTTTACCTTTGGCTCAGAATCCCTTACTTCTGGTCAGGTAATCAATTTGTTTGCAAGAGGTGTTTTCAATGTTGATCCAAGTGGTTCACCAATGTTGGTAAATTTACTACAAAAATTAGTGAAAGGTTCTTTAGGTTTTTTGTTATTTTGGTTGAACCACTGCTATATGTCTTGATAGATTGAATATCGGTTGCTTCGGTTTCAAAGAATTGGTATCCACTATCCCATTGTTGATAATATTTCTATTCCTGTTCCAAAACTTGGGTTTATTAGTGTTGTTATTATTATTGTTGGAAGGATTAGCCCCTTCTTTATAAAGTTTCAACACTTGTTTCTTGACCAAAGTTTTTTCAATCTTGACTCCATTATCAACCATCTTATCAAAACTTCGAGGACATTGCATTTTTAATGCATAACTCATCTCATCATTCAAGTTATCAATGAAGATGTCCATCTTTTCATTATCAGGATCTGGACGAGAATATTGTACAAATAACCATCTCCACCTTTGTAAAAATGTCATGAAGGGTTCCCCATTATTTTGTTTTGTGTTAAAAAAGTCCAGCATGGTGATTTCATGTTGGATGTTATATGAATATTGGGAAACAAATTTGTCTACCAATTCTGCAAATGTTCTAATACCAAGCGGAAGTTTAGAGAACCACTCCATGGCTTGTCCATTTAAACTTTTTGGGAATTGTAGACACATAAAAATTTTCATCAAATTTATCCTTATTTAACTTCAAATTTGCTCCAACTATCAGGTAGATCCGTAATCCATTTCATCATTTCATTATTATCCATTATTATTCTTCATTACATTATAATATTTATTCATTGATATATTATCTCAGTTTTCATTATTATATCATAATATTATATTATTATTCATTTTAATCCATTAATATATTATATTAGTAAAACCATTTTCTAAATCTCTTTCATGCTCAATCTATTCCCTATTTATCAATTCCCACTCTATCTAATTCACTCATGTTAAACACTCTTCATTTTTACATCAATCATTTATCCCACATTCGTCTTGATATTGGATTCATCATTGGGGACTTCTATAAAAACCCAACCCCCTCTCTCATTTGAGGCTATCTAGCAAGATCTAGCAAATCAATGCATCTCCTTTCTTTTGCATTCTAGTTAGTTTGCTTTTCTTTTAATTATCTTGCACTCATCCTCAAAATCCATCCACCATAGCTTCTTGTGCACGTGCTTTCTGAGAGCACCCATAATTTGAACACAAGACCTTGAGTGGTAGGAAAACAATGGAGGCAAGTTCTTATTAATGCATGTGTGTGTGTTTTGTTTATTTTGGCTTTGCATGTAAGTTTTTCTCGCTGGTACTTCATTGTCCGATGTTGAATCAACTGGATCTTCTCTCATAAGATCTCAAGCTTGATTTTGCATCTACAATTGGCATGCCCGGTGGGACATTCATTTATCCTTTTGATTGTTTTGTTTTCGCCTGATGGAATTTTTTTAGATCTCTAACTTGTTTTTATTGCAGGTTGTGTTTGATATCAGATTTGATGGAGGCCATTACTTTGTTTGTATGATTCATATTTTGCATGCATGTCTATGCTCTCACAGTGATGGATATCAGAAAATAATTAACACGTCTGGTCATAGATTCCACATTTGTATTATTTCAAATAGCTCACATGCCTCGTCTATGGTTCGCATTTTGCATGCACATATGCCAAAACAGTGCCTATGCCTGACTAGACTTCACCCACGTTTTTGCAGGACGCGTCTATTCTGGCTCCAAAATGATAGTACAGATTGACTAACATGCATGTTAGTCGCGAGTTTTACACCGTCGATTTTGCAATAAGCGTCTGTGATTGACTAACCTGTCGCTAACATGCTGTATGAAAGGTTTGTTTTGGAGCCAGAATAGCTTCAGCCATTTTTGCATGCATGCCTAAGAAAGCATTTGAATTTTAAAGTAGCCCCTCGCGTGAGAGCCTTTGTCTAGATTTTAAGTTTTTATTTTAAAATCATTTATTTTAATTTAGTTTTACGTGTAGTCTTAGTTTTTAGTTTTTAGCTTTTAGTTTTATTTTAATCTTTAGCTTTTAATTTAGTTTATTTATTAGATTAAATTTTAATGAAGTTTAGATTAAATTAGTTTTTTTTAGATTAGTTTTTTAATAAGATTTTTAGATTAGAATTTTTTTAATTAGTTTTTAAATTAGATTTTAGATTTTGTCTTTTTTTTTGGTTAGATTTTAAATTTTGTTTACTAAGATTTTTGTTTGTTAATTAGTTTTTCTTATTAGATTAAAATTAGATTTTTAATTTGTTAATTAGATTAGATTTTGTTAAGTAGATTGAATTTTATTTTTTTTGTTAGTTAGATTAATGTTTAGTTTTGTGTTAGTGTGTTTTGATTTCTTTTCGTGAATTGATTTTTGGACTTTCGTTTTGTGTATCTTCACATGGAATCCATTTTTCGTGTGTCAAAGACTATAATTTTGAAACTACTAATGACATTTGGTGTAGGACGTTCAACAAAGACATTATTTTGAAGCTGATTGTCTGTTAGTTTAGCGAACACTTCAATTGGTGTTTTAAAATTAACCAGTGTTTTTTGTGTCTTGAGCAATAGGCTCTTTTTTGTTTTACCTTTTAGAGGGTCTGCCTACTGAGAAGCCCTTAAGGCTCGGTGAGAGGGAACAACCTAAGTGGTAATGGGCTAAAGCCAAGCTCTTCCGAACCAATATAAATAAATGTATTTGTAATGAAACTTACAAGCAACAAGTGCTGATTAGTTCATATCGACAACATGTCTCCCCATAACCCCTACAGAGTGCAACCTCTATAGGATGGGAGCCTTCCTTAAGGGAGCATAGGTTGCCGCATGTATGGCCACTCGAACAGATGCCCTTACTAGGAACCTTTTGTGTTAGAAGCCAAAAAACCTTCTAGTGGTTGACACAGGAGGTTAGACCTCTGAAGCAGCTCACATTCTTATGGTTCATAGTAGAGATACAAAGTTTACCATGGGGAGTTTTCGTGGGCATTGGTGCTTGGCTGCCCCAGAGAAGTGAGTGTTGAGGGTGGAGCCAATGGGTTCAAGCATCTAAGTATTTGCTTTGAATTGCGTAGCTTGGGGTAACCCCCCAAGTGAGATTCAACAACTATTGTCCTAACCAGCCTAGGATTGTGCTTGAATGTGTTTTTATTACAAAATCAAACAAACATGTTGTTTGTCATGTTTTCTAAGTGTGTGCAAAACAAACAAGAAAATTTCACAATCAACATCACACTTGAAATTGAAACACTTTACAAAAACCTTGGTCTAAACTTTCAAGTATCCATCCACATTGTAAAACAAAAACTTTGCAAAACAACATTGTCTTTGAAACATTGAACCTATGTTCTCAAAATAATCATTTCAAATCTCTTGAGACATCATTTTTCAAGTTCTGATCTTTTAGGTCCTCGCATAGTCACATCATTCTAGCTTGCCATACCTTTTATAGTCTTCACCTAGTCGCACCTTTCATCCTTGCATATCTGATTTAATTATGCATAGTCCTTGCATACCACCCTTAGATCAAACCTTTGCATAACACCCTTAGATCAAACCTTTGCATACCACCATTAGGTTATACCCTTGCATAATTCCCTTAGATCATACCCATAATCTTTGCATAGCCTTCCATCATTCCTTTAAGACATAAACTTAAACCTTGCATAAGTGCCTTAGGTCATTTCATCATTGGTCCTAGTATTTCATTATTACTTTCATACCAAAAACCGAAAAATCCAAAAAAATAAAATAAAATTGCTTGCACTTAAGATTTCTTGTCTTAGGCCTGACATCAAATTTTGATCATCAATCACCCTTATCACTTGAGGTGCATCTTCCTTGAGTTAGGGAACTTATCAATGTCTTTGAGTTGGTATTCCACTTGGAGTTCATCATTTCCTATCATAGCACGCCCTCTCTTTGATCACTTATCCTTGTGCCTATCCATCATAGCACAAGTCAATCCTCACATTGCAGATATTTTTAGACCTAGAGTATCCTTAGTTCTTGAATCGAACATCATTCATACTCATATGCCACTTAGTGTTTAGCTACACATCACTTTCCTATCATATAGATCACATTTTGCATCAATCCTTTAGCACATTCCCTCTCAATCATATCACATAAATTGCATTTTGCATTGGTTTTTATCATATCCCAATCTCACCTTCCTATCATATAGTTTGCACCTTAATCTTTCCATTGATCCTTAGTTGCATCCCAATCTCACTCACATCATGTAGTTCCCCCTTTGCACATTAGGGTTTGCATCATACCTTGAGTCTCATTCATTGTCATATAGATAAAACTTAGGTAAAAGATCAGAACAATCACTTATGTCTCCTAAATCGAGAATCAAAATGGTTCAAAATCATCTATTTCAAGATGGAGACTACCTTATTGATTTTGATTAAGAAGAACACATTAGGATCACAACCAGGGAAACTAGTGACAGAAGTGAAACAAGTGATGAAGAAATAACTCAATTCACCATTGATGAAGCGTTCCATGATCATAGATTTACTAAACTTCTTAAAGAGGTGGTTAAGCGTGATCCACAAGCATACTTCAAAGCCCTTGCTGATGAGGGAATTAAATTGTGACCTAATTTTGACATATCTTTGCTCACAGTTAAGGACAAACTGAGAGTTAGTAAATCTAAACCTCCAAGGACAAACAATAAGGAGAGGATAAAGATTACAAATCTTTCTACTTGCAACCAGGATACAAGAGATCTACGAAAAAACATCAAAACCTATGCCTACCAATGATCCCGTTTTGAGTGAATTGAGAGCATTAAGACAAGAAATAGACACTCTCAAGAATAAGAAGGCATGGTCACACAAGTTTTCTATAAAGGACATATGTCCTTATCCTTTTGATCTGAGCATTCCAATGCCACCTTTTCCTATTCATTGGGAGATACCAAATTGGATAAGTGGAGAGGAAAAGGAGACCCTAGAGATCACTTGAGAGAATTTTATGCCACTACCTTAGAATATACAGTGGATGAAACATACCTTATGAGACTATTTTCTCATAGTATTGGAGAAAGCACCATGTAATGGTTCTCGCGATTACCTCTAACCATCAAATCTTTCCAAGAATTGGCTGATATGTTTGTCTCACATTATGCTTACAATTGTGAACATGAGGTGTCTATGATGGACCTTTTCAACACAAAACAAAAATAAGGAGAACCTTTTGTATCATTTTTACAAAGACGAAGACATTTAACCAAAAGAGCACCTTATGACATTCCTGATAAGCAACTCATTGGTCTTTTTTGTCGCTCTCTAAACAAGGAAATTGGAAGATAATTTGCCTCAAGTGTTTGGACACCTTTGATGAGGTGATAGATATGGGATTTCACATTGAACAAACCCTTATTGACGATGGTACTATAAAGATAAAGGATGATAAAGATCACAAAGGATCGAGTTCAAACCATACACCCTTTTGGGATAAGAATAAGATTGTGGTTAATGACAGAGTTGTTGACGTGAAAAATATTAAAACATCATCACCTGTTTACAACCTTAAGGGTCCATCCTCAGACAAAGGAAAAGAAAAACAAAGAGGCTTCCCTAAATGAAATTTTACACCATTGGGACAACCACTCAAATCAGCATTGAAAGAACTCCTTGAAAACAATCTTATAACATTGCCAAAGATAAGGGAATACAATCCTCAAGTTAAACCCCCATAATGGAATGAGGATCACTTTTGTGACTACCATAGACACAAGGGTCATAAGACTAACAGTTGTAATAAACTCCGATATGTGATACAAGGCCTTCTCGATGAGGGAAAATTTTTGGTTGATGGACATACTCCTTCCAGTAACTCCAATCGTGAGATATTAAAAAATCCTTTCCCTGAGCATGATAAGGATAAAGGGAAGGCCCCAAAATATGGTGATGGGGTGAATTATACCAATGCTAAATATGACTATATCATAAATAATATCAGTGAGGCCGATAATCATGTGAACACTTTTATCATAAAGGGAAAAGAAACTAATTTAAATGTTACCACTTGTAGAGGCACATTTATTCTTAAGGGCTCTAATTCTAAACCTGCTACACTATCTTCACAATATAACCTTATAGAGCATTTAGGGAAGACACCTAGACATATTTCTATACTTGAGTTGCTACACTTATCCCCTAATCATAAAGATATCCTTGATAAAGTGCTCGCTACCAATACCATCCCTACAGACCTACATGTATATCAATTTTAAGCTATGGTGGGACATATCATCTCCCCTCATACACTCACTTTTACCGAGAATGATGAATTGTCCATGCAACAACCCAATAATGAACCCTTACACATTGAAGTCCTTGTCCATATAGTTAAGATCAAGTGAGTTCTGATAAACGGAGGAGCAGGTCTAAATATTTGTACTCTAAAATTAATTAGAGAGCTTGGGTCTGATGAAAATGCAGTTGATCCAAAAAAAAAAGATTACAATAAAGGCATATGATGAAGAGGAATGGTCATCTAAAGGATCGATTGCATTGCCTATCAAAGTGGGACCTATGGTGAAGTAGGTGGTTTTCCAAGTCCTTGATCTCCCTTTGACCTATAACATTCTCCTTGAAAGGCCATGGATCCATGCAATGAAAGTTGTACCCTCTACATATCATCAGTGCATCAAATTTCCACATAATGGGGTTGAAGTTACAATACCAGCATATCCTAATCCTTTTATGTATTGCAATAATCTCAGTTCTAAGACCGAATCCATCATTCCTAACAATCGTGAAGCAACTCCTTCTCAAGAATACGTTGACCCTAAGTCTTTGAAAGAATCCACATCCAAATCTAATGAAGCCGAGATCAGAATATAAGTGAAAGACCATGGAGTAGGGGAATATTCTATGAGTCGTGTTCTCTGCATTGGAAATCTACCTCTGTCTCCTCAAATTTATGGCAAACCACAAATGAAATGGCAGAGCAAGATGACTCAAAATGAAATGACTGACCAAGATAATTCAAAATGTCAAGGAATTGGGTACGAATCACCTGATGTTGTGGCTACTAATCCTAAAGGCAAATCTTCTCTAGAGGTGCAAGCAACTCTTGGTATCAATAGTCCCGAGAGTGGTTCCAAAAAAGAATCCATTGAATATATCTCCAACCCTTTTAAGAACCCACATCACCTTACCGTCTCATACACTCCTTCCATTTCCTCTCCTCTCCTAGACTTGGATCAACAAGAATTACAAAGGCCCTTACTCATCAAAGATCAAGTAACAAGCTGTGAAAAGAAAAATTGAAAAGTCAAAATCAAGAAAAAGTCTTCTAGTCCAAATCAAAATCAAAAGCTATTGGACTCTATAGAAAGAAAAGTTAATGATAAAAGTCCTATGAAGAAAGAAAAATGTGAATTTATCTCCCCTAATGCTACAATAAATGGGGGCAAAAATCCTTAAATTTCAAGTCAAAAGGCATACTTGTTGATCCTAAGTCTCCATCATTCCATGCTACTTTCACTTATTTTCACACTCTTAAGCCTTCATTCCACATCCACTTGTTCCATACATCCATCTTCTCTTGGTGATACATCACATAAGTGGACCTTTTGCAGATTTTCCTTGAAGGGCTTTGCTATCAAAGTTACCTAAACCTCTTTAGTTGATACGCATATAGGCCTAAGTGGGGCACACATTAGTAATTATACCCTAGTTTTTTCATCAAGGAAGGAAAAAGACAAAGATACTCATCATCTGGTCAAATATCGAGTTTCTCAGCAAGATCAAGAAAAGCAAAAAGGCAAGTTCGAGTCATATTGGTTGGGTTCATACATCATTACAGCTACACATGGATCAAGAGCATATCAGTTGGTTACTGTTGAGAGTGAACCACTTGAAGATCCACTCAATAGCATTCACCTTCGCAGATTCTGTGCTTGAGTACTTAAAAAAAAATTATTTAAAACATCCTGAAAAAAAATACAAACAAATGAGAAAAAGATCCAAAAAAATAGAAAAAAAATGAGAAAAATATCTTGAAAAAATATCGTCACTATGGTAAAAACCTGGTAAACAGGCGCCTTATGACACAAAAAAAGTGGAAAATGAAAAAAAAGAAAAAAAAAATTAGTCCACTGGTGAAAACTTGACAAACAGGCACCTTGGGCAAGTACCATGGTGAAAACCGAACAACCGATACCATGTGTAGAGATTTGGCTCCTCTTTCCTTTAGTACTCTACTTGATCATGCCTTAATTGTTTTTTCTCTCCCATTCCATAATAGCCTTCCCACCCCCATCATAGCTTGTGGATTGTTTTGCATAACTTGCAAAGATAATTCTCTTACACGCTAAGCTAGTCTTATCCCTCACTGGGGCATCTCCTTAACTTTAGCAAAGGGTTGAGATATTTGGCATCTCACGATCGGAGGAACTATCTTCTAGAAAGTCCTTAAAAAATCTTAAAAAATCATAAAATATCCTGAAAAAATCCTAAAAATCCTAAAATGTCTTAAAAAAAGTGTAAAAAACATAAAATGTCCTTAAAAAATCATAAAAATCATAAAATGTCCTGGGAAAACCCTAAAAATCACAAAAACTTTTTGTCAAAATCCAAAATATGTAATAAACGTTGTACAGACAAACACTTCAAATGAGCATACAACTTTGAACTTCAACAAAATTTGGATGTCGCAAGACAACGATTAAGTAGACATAATAACACCTTATCGACTTATCAAAACCAAAAACATTCATTGTGAAAAAAAATCATTTGGCATGAAACATATTGTTTGCTTGTTTACTTATTTTCTTTTGATTGTTTCTGATTTTCTTTTTTTGGTGACATGTTTATTAGCTTTTCCGGGATATCTTTGATTAGAGATTTCATCTCTAGGATTTCTTTGACTAGAAAGGCGAGGATGGGGCATCTTCACCTGTTTGTTGCTTGTGGATTGCTCCTTAGTAATATGATGACTCGTCTTAGGACATGACAATTTAAGATCATCGGGGACATAATAGTCTGATCCAAACTAAGACAATCCTTCTTGTCTGATGTGTTTTCTTTCATGCAATTGGTATGATGATTCATTTAGGTCTTATTCGTATCTAGATGAGTTTTATCCTATTGCCATAAATAAGCTTGATGATGATACAAGCCCTTAAAAAAACACAAGAATTTTCATCACCTTTCATATCCTCTTTCTCATCATTCTTCTATCTCATCACTTTTATCCTTTCCTCACCTTTCTTCTCTCTTTCTCATCATTTCTATCTTCATCTTCTTCATTCTTTTCAATGCAGCAAGATCAATCAATGCTTTATCCAACTGATGCATGTCTCTTAATATTTATCAATCTCTCTATCAATCAATAAAATGGCTTCTTGAAATATCAACACCCCTTTGATCAATCAATCAATCAATCCTTGGATTACTTTATCTTGTGCTATCATCAATCTTTATTAGATCAATCAACTCAATCAACTTAATCAACTTATCAACTTGGCTATACTAATCATTTCCATCAATTGTGCATTTCCATGAAATGTACATCTCAACTTACTCAATTGTGCAATATCAATCATCCAATTGTTAGGGTTTCAAGCAGATCCGAAGTAAATATGAACTAACAATTATATGCAAATTTAAATACAAAATATAAAGAAATAAAATAGGAAATAGATAACATAGAGATTTAACGTGGTTCACCTAGAATGGGTTACGTCCACCATACACAGCCGTCCAATCTTTCTTATTATCCAGCAAAAATAGTACATCAACCTTACAATGCCTTAAGCATCCCAGCCACTGATAACATGTGTTTTAGGCCAATAAACAAAGTCGACCTTTTTAGGATTTTATTACAATGTCAGTTTTCATCAACGAAAAATGGCAAAAAAAATTTCTCGGGGGCTCCCGCCCCCAAACCCCTACTTTTCTCGGGGCCTGCCGCCCCCGAACCCTTGCCCGGGGCCCGACCCAACCCCAGACTCCTGTAAGGATACGTGCTGAGTGTACAGTACTTTGCTGATAAATCGCCACATTTCAACAATCTCCCACTTGGATATTGATCAGGCTCCACACCGAACAATCTCCCACTTGGAGACTGATACTACACGACACCACTGTACATGCAACATCCGCTGGATAAAACACTAGGACTTGACTGGTATAAATTCCAAAATTATCAATCAAGAAGACCAACAAAAACTGATGAAGAAATCAGCTTCTCCTATGGAACTGCCTTCATGAACATATCGACAGGATTCTCACTTGTGTGAATCTTCTCAAGCCGTAACTAACCCTCCTCCAAAACAGTCTGGATGAAGTGGTACCTGAGCTGAATGTGCTTTGTCCTTGAATGAAAAGCAGAGTTTTTCTCAAGATGAATGGAACTCTAGCTATCAGTATACAATGGGCTATCATCTTGTGTCTGACCCAATTCCTCCAGAAAACATTGCAACCAAATCATCTCCTTGTTGGCTTCTGTAGCAGCAACATACTTAGCTTCAGTGGTTGAAAGTACAACAACCTTTTGCAGCCTAGAAATCCAACTGACTGTAGTTCCCCCTATAGTAAAACCATACCCTACAGTACTCCTCCGTGAATCAATATCACCTGCCAGACCAGAGTCAACAAATCCACTTAGAGCAGCATTAGATCCTTTGAAAGATAATGCCTTCGTAGTAGTTCCTTTCAAATACTGAAGAATCCATTTCACAACATTCCAATGTTCCATACCTGAATTACTCATAAACCTGCTCACAACTGCCACTACATGTGCAATATCTGGCCTTGTGCATACCATTGCATATATCAGACTACCAACAACTGATGAATATGGGATGTTAGACATTTTATTAACCTCTTCCTGTGCCTTTGGGCACATCTCCTTAGTCAATTTGAAATGACTAGCCAAAGGTGTACTAATTGCTTTTGCATCCTGCATGTTAAATCTTTTCATTACCTTCTTTATATACTCACTTTGGGACAAATTCAAGGTTCTATTTTTCCTGTCCCGTGTAATCTTCATACCGAGAATTTGCTTAGCTGCACCCAAATCTTTCATAGCAAATGACTTGGCTAATTTTTGTTTAAGATCATTTATATGTTGCATGTTAGACCCAACAACAAGCATGTCATCAACATAAAGCAACAGGATAATATAACTGCCATTATCAAATCTCTTAAAATATACACAATGATCAGAATGACATCTATGATAACCGTGTTCAGCCATGAAATTATCAAATTTTAAATACCATTGTTGGGGTGCTTGCTTTAGGCCATACAGACTTTTCTTCAACCTGCACACCAAGTTCTCCTTACCTTTGACCTCATATCCCTGTGGTTGCAACATGTAAATTTCCTCCTCCAAATCTCCATGGAGAAAAGCTGTTTTGACATATAATTGTTCAAGATGTAAATCATCTGCAGCCACAAGACTAAGTACAGTTCTAATTGAAGTCATTTTTACAACTGGAGAAAATATTTCATCATAATCTATACCCTTTTTCTGTGCAAAACCTTTTACCACACGTCTGACCTTATATCTTTTCTGACCTCCTTCCTCATCCTTCAGCTGATAAACCCATTTGTTAGGCAAGGCTCTTTTTTCTGCAGGTAAAGGGACTAAGTCCCAAGTCTTATTTTTCAACAAGGAGTCCATCTCCTCTTTCATGCCTAGCTCCCACTGTTGTTTGGTATCTACCTGCATTGCTTCTTCTTATTCTTCTGGTTCACCATAATTCATTAATAAAATAGAATACAAAGAAGAAAAAAAAATTTCAGGGGGTCTACTTGTCCTCGTAGAACGTCTAACACTTGCAGGAGTTTGTGGGACAATCTGTTGTTGCTGAGCATCAGGTACCTGTGGCATTTCATTTTCAAGAATCTCATCCAACACCACATATTCTTATTTGTCTTGTTCATGCTTCTTTTCCTGCATCTGTTCTTTATACATAACCTTCTCATTGAATATAACATCTCTACTTCTAATTATTTTCTTATTTTCAAAATCCCATAACCGATAGCCATATTCATCTATCCCATATCCAATGAAGGTACATTTATGAGATTTAGCATCAAGCTTGGTTCTGTTTTATTTATCAACATGGACAAAAGCTTCGCAACCAAAAGTTTTTAGAAAAGAATAATTTACCTTTTTACTAGTCCATGCCTCCTCTGGAATACCACCTTCCAAAGGGGTTGAAGGTCCTCTATTTATCAAATAGACAACAGTATGTACAACATCTGCCCAAAAATGTAAGGGCAATCCAACATGCAATCTCACGCTCCTCGCGCATTCCATGATAGTCCTATTCATTCTCTCCGACACACCATTTTCCTGTGGAGTTCCTGGAACTGTCTTCTACTTTCAAATCCCATTTAAGGAGCAGTAATCTTCAAATGCTTTGCTGCAATACTCACCTCCATTATCCGATCTGAGACACTTCAACTTTTTTCCTGTCTCATTCTCAACCAAAGATTTCCATTTCTTAAAAGTTTCAAAAACATCTAATTTTTGTTTTAGGAAATATACCCATGTTTTTCTGGTTGAGTCATCAATAAAAATAACATAATAACAAGAGCCACCAAGAGATGATACTTGAGCCGGTCCCCATACATCTGAATGTACAAGCTCTAACTTCTCACTCTTCTTCTCTTTCCCAACCTTGAAAAATCTGACTCTTTTCTATTTACCATAAACACAGTTTTCACAGAACTCTAAATCAATCTTCTTTAGTCCTGGCAATAGATTTTTGGAGTGAAGGGTTTTCATCCCTTTCTCACTCATGTGCCCAAGCCTATGGTGCCACATTATCGAATCTGTTCTTGCAACATTTATTGTTGTTGTCCCTGCAGTAACTTTATCTGTAGCAGCTAAGGTAGAGTAAGTGTTACCAGTACACAGATATAATGTGCCTACCTTCGCACCTTTAGCTACTACTAATGATCCTTTAGTGACCTTCCACATGCTGTCTGAGAAGGTAACTATGCAACCTTCACTACCTAGTTGCCCTGTAGAAATTAAATTTCTTCTTAAATTGAGAACATTTCTTACCTCCTGCAGAAACCAGTCATTACCATTCTGCAACTTGATCTTTATCTTTCCTTTTCCAACAATTTGACAAGGCTCATCATCACCCAAATATACCTGTCCAAAATCACCTTGAACATAATCTAGAAAATATTTTCTATGGGGTGTAGCATGAAATGAAGTCCCATAATCTATTACCCAAGAATCATTAACATTATCCAAACATAAGATTAAAGCATCTTGTAAAGTATTACTTGCAATATTAGCTTCCTTACTGTCATTTTCATTTTTGTTTCCTTCTTTGTTTTTCCGAGACCAACAGTCTTTCTTTAGATGACCAGGCTTTCTGCAATACCAACAATCTTTCTTTCCTCTAGATTGAGAGCGTCCTTTCTTTGACTTCCCTCGTGACTTCTCATTTCTAGGGCCTTTTCCTCTTTCCTTTGATCTTCCTCTATTCTCCACATTCAAAACACTACCCAATGATGTTGGAGTCTCACCTGTGCTTTTCCTTCGCATTTCCTCGCTTAGGATAACACTAACAATATCATCAAATACCAAAGTATTTTTACCAGAGACAGAGTTACTTACAGCCATAACCAAGCTATTCCAGCTTTTTGGCAAAGAACATAAAATCGAGAGAGCCCTAACCTCTTCTGCAAAGGTAATTTTTACAGAAGACAATTGACTGGTAATTGTATTAAACTCATTTAAGTGCTCTGCTACAGATCCTCCCTCACTCATTTTCAAATTAAACAAACGCTTCATAAGAAATACTTTATTCGAAGCCGAGGGTTTCTCATACAACTTAGCCAATGTTGCTATCAAATCTACAGCCATTTTTGCTTCTGTTATATTGAATGCTACAGATGGCACAAGGCACAATCGAATGGATCCCAATGCCTTTCTATCTAAAATGTCCCACTCTTCATCTGACATTGTGGTCGCTTTCTTTGCCTTTCCTTCCAATGGCTGCCACAAATCCTTTTGAAACAGGTAATCCTCCATCTGCATTTTCCATAACTGATTATTCTGGCCATTAAACTTTTTGACCTTGAATTTGGAATCCTCCATTGCTCCCACTCAAATTTGAAAGTCCTGCCAATTTACAGAAAACCTCGCTCTGATACCAATTGTTAGGGTTTCAAGCAGATTCGAAGCAAATATGAACTAACAATTATATGCAAATTTAAATACAAAAGATAAAGAAATAAAATAGGACACAGATAACACAAAGATTTAACGTGGTTCACCCAGAATGGGTTACGTCCAACATACACAGCAGTCCAATCTTTCTTATTATCGAACAAAAATAGTACATCAACCTTACAATGCCTTAAGCATCCCAGCCGCTTATAACATGCATTTTAGGGCAACAAACAAAGTTGGCCTTTTTAGGGTTTTATTACAATGTTGGTTTTCATCAACGAAAAAAGGCAAAAAAAAATTTCTCGGGCCGGCGAGGATACGTGTTGAGTGTACAGTACTTTGCTGATCAGTCACCACATTTCAACACCAATCTCCTTTTCATAATCTATCGAGAGATCAATCTCCATCAATTTGTTCGATCAATCTCTTGAGGGGGCATAACCAATCAATCATCATTCTTACCAGGGTATCTCTAGGGCATGTATCAGTTGATCATTTTCTTTGAAACAACGTGACAGGATGCATTGTTTCAAAGAGGGGCAAAATGTAGAAACATTAAAATTTTCATCAAATTTATCCTCATTTAACTTCAAATTTTCTCCAACCATCAGGTAGATCTGTAATCCGTTTCATCATTTCATTATTATCCATTATTCATAATATATTATCCATTATTAATCTTTGTTACATTATAATATTCATTCATCAATATATTATGTCATTTTTCATCATTATATCATAATATTATATTATTATTCATTTTAATCCATTAATATATTATATTATTAAAACCATTTTCTAAATCTCTTGCATGCTCAATCCATTCCCTATTTATCAATTCACACTCTATCTAATTCATTCATGTAATGCATGTGGGATAAACACTCTTCATTTTTACATCAATCCTTTATCCCACATTCAACTTGATATTGGATTTATAGTTGGGGACTTCTATAAAAACCCAACTCCCTCTCTCATTTGAGGTTATCTAGCAATCTACCAAATCAATGCATCTGTTGCATCTCTTCTTTTCTTTCACATTCTAGTTAGTTTTCTTTTCTTTCAATCATCTTGCACTCATCCTCAAAATCCGTCCACCATAGCTTCTTGTGCATGTGCTTTCTGAGACAACCCATAATTTGAACACAAGATCTTGACTGGTAGGATAACAATGGAGGCAAATTCCTATTAATGTATGTGTGTGTGTTTTGTTTAATTTTGGCTTTGCATGTATATTTTTCTCACAGTTACTTCATTGTCCGATGTTGAATCAACTAGACCTTCTCTCATAAGATCTCAGGCTTGATTTTGCATCTATAGGAATAACCTCATTAGATAGCTATCTTCATGGACAAAATCCATGCTCATTATGCAAAATTCCCTTATGTGATTTTGTGGATTAGTTCTTCGATTATATTTATCATACCTAGGAATTTTGCAATTTGAAGGGAATGGTATCATGTTAAGATTTTTGTCAAAAGGATAAGGACAAATATCTTGCATTGAGTATCTCTTGGTAGTTCCCCTTTGTATATCATGAATTTATATTTGAAGTGTTTGTATTTGTTGAGTGAGAGCTAAAAGGGGATTATCTGTATTATTCATTGCTTGATTGCCTTGGTTCACCCTCAATTATTCTGAATTCTTTCATTGCGGGTATTGCTTGTATCATTTTGAGTCTCACTTGTCCTTTCACCTTGTTTCAATCTTGCAGTATCAAAATCATTAGGTAACTTGGCACCTTGATGTTCCAACATGAGGAAATATCTCTCTTTATCTGCTTCAAGGATCCTTTCAAGGAATTTATTGAATTTTGGGTCTGGTTGTGCTCCTTTGATGTGTTCTTCGATTATTTCCTCATTATCATCATTTTGAGCATGGGCCCCGAATTGGTGAAAGAAGGGATTCTCTTATGCCATAGTAGATTTTTGTTTTTGTTTTTGTTGTCTCAGTTTCTGCTTTTAATTTCAAGTCAAAACTGGCATACAAGTATGTGAGATTGTAAGCTTTTCGATCCGTGTCAATGTGTAAGTTTTTTATGTAATTTGACCAAGTCCAAATAAGAAAGATCTATCCTATTGATAAGGACAAGGTTAATCTGATTTAACATTTTAGTTTCACGATAAAGGATGATAAATTCTGATAAAGAAACTATGTCTAAGAGATCAGATGATTGATATGTCAATTATGCATTTACGATGTTGGATGATAAGATTGGTCAAAGTGGTTACTTGTAAAAACTTGTTTTTCTAGACTCAAATTGTTTTGACAGAAATGTCTTGAGAAGTACTCCAAAAAGGGCATTTGAAACTATGTTTAATTTTATGTGAAGAGTTGTAGTTTACTCTCTGTCTGTGAGAAAAATGGTCAAATGCGCTAAAAGAAGGTTTGAGAACGTTGTTTCAGAAACCCAGTATGCTAATTTGGACTCTGAGAATGCTATGATGTCTTTTCAGAGCACTATTTTGTCCAACCAAAATGCTAATTTGGATTTGACTATTTCTTATCTATTTTACAGTGCCTGGTATGTTGAGATTTACTATAGTGTGACTTGAGAATACTGATGTTTCACCAAAGAGTGCTACTTAATAATTTGATAACGTTACTGTTTTATCTGGTAACACTACTGTATAGTCTGATAATGCTAAATTATTATCTGAGAGTGCTATAGAATAGTCTAATAATGCTACTGTTTAGACCGAGAGAGCTACAAAATTATTTGAAAATGCTACTGTTTGATCTAAAAATGCTATAGTATCACCTAGGGATGTTAAACTAATGTGTAACATGTATTCTGATAGCTTGATGTTTATGTTTGAAATTGGTGTATTTGTAATGGATGATATTCTAATTTGATTTAAAAACACAGAAGCCAAATTTTGAACAAATAGATTTTCTTTGTTTCAAAGTATAACATAAAATGTATGTTCAAAACCTTGAAGAAATCCCAAGATTTCATGGGTATAAAACATAAAAGACACACCAAGAAATTCTATCCTAAGGAAATTTGGCTTCACTATTATTTCTTAGCCCACATCTTGGCACCCTTTCAGCTCACACATCCTTGTCACCCCCTAAAGGGCACCCTCGTTTTTGCCTTTGCGAGAGCTACATGAATCATGTTACAAGCCTTGCAATAAGAACTCAAAAGGGGAGTTCACATGTATGCTCAAGGGGGACATATGGTGAGTGTCTTTGGGAGAGATTCTTCTCCCTCCCTACATTGAGAGAATAATAATGTTCAGAGGTGAACTAGGTAGCTTCTATTTAAAAAGGGTACTAGTAAGGGATCTGTTCGACGCGTCAATGTATAAACTCAATTAAGAGGTCTCCTAGCCTTGAAAACCAAGGTTTAATATACCTAAAGGTACGGAGAAGAGCTATTCCTAAGCACTATTATTGATTTGATTTTAATGAAAATCACATTTATTTTATAGTGGATTAGATGAACTTGAAATTAGGTGTTCCCACTTGGGTCGTTCCCCTCTCACTCGACCTTATGGGCTACTCGGGAGGGTAAGCCCACTAAAGATATTGCACTAATGAAATGAAAAATGATGAGTCTAACTTTCTGATCACCCAATGAAGGGGAGAGCATACTCGCCTATCACCTCAGACACACAAGACATGATGTTATTTTATCATGTAATTAATCTATGTGCCTATTTAAAACAAGAATGCAATAATCCCACGACTGCACACAATATTAGTAGTTTATAATTGATTCTTTGGTTGTGAAATGTTTTATAACTTCAGTCTTTGACAACGTGGATAGTACCTGCAAAATAGAAAGATTGAAATTAGTCACTAGAAATTTGAATTTTGTGAACAAAACTTAAAACGCTAAAATAGAGCATCAAAACACTAACATATCCTAACAAAACTCTATTTTGTGCAAGGAAAACGGTAGTCTAGAAAATGAAAACGCTAATCTATAAAACCAGATGGATGTGCTAGAGAAAGGTCTACATGTGCTGATCTCGAACCTAAGAACATTGAATTTACTCCCGAAAATGCTAAGTTGATTCTCCAAGGTCAACTATCAAGAAATATTTCTGCAAACAAAGATATTAAAATTTTGGGGCTAGGACCCACCGTGGGTGTCAGTAATTGTGTGTCTAAATAATGTGTCAATCATCAAATAATACAAAACACCATATAAATGAGACAATAATAAAGTGAAAAGCAAAGTAAAGATAAACAATACAAAATCAACCTTCCTTGTGATGTCCCATTTTCCTCTAATCCCAAGGATCTTGGAGATCAATAGATGTGGCTATTAGTAGTAGCATGATGAACAAGATGACTACCTAGAATATGAGTAGATACACGATATTATTATAAATGGTTGATATGGTATGATGCTAAAATGATATACTAAATTGCTATGCTAATGGCTAATTGGTAAAAATGATAAAATGCAGATTTGAAGATAATAACGATGCAAAATTAAGTTAAGATGTAGGGGGACTGATTGATTGAAATGCGATGCATTTATATATTTCCAAGGCCAAAGATGAGGTGGTGGGAATCAATGGTTGAGATTCAGTCTCGAGATATCAAGGGCTGAAACTGAAGAAGTTGGACAAGAAATTGAGATTGGACACATGCCATCCCTTGGGGACACAAGTGTCAAAGGATTCTCAACAAATGCCATCAAGAAGGAAAGTGTTAAGGGGAGGAGGGACGAGTGACAAAAGTGCCATGTGTCTCCAAGGAGGAATATCCAACCCATAGGAGGTTAGGATAAGGAGGTTAGATAAGATAGGATTAGTTAACCCTAGGTTATATTGCATATATTAGGTTAGAATATGGTTAGGATAGGTGATTAAGATTAGGAGATATGTGCTCATTTGAGTTTAAAACTGAAATTAAATGTTAAGAATAATTAAATTTGTTTATTTAATTATGGAAATAGAAGAATATAAATTATGGTGGGGACGATTAATTAATTCAAGGGGGATATGAAATGAATTATATAAATAAATCCTTAGATTTATTTATAAGTAGAAGAATAATAAGCGAATTAATTAAATCACTTTGTATTTAATTAATTATCCCTAGACCAATTTTAGGTGTATACAATATGTATATGTATAGATAGATATATATTCATGTATATGCATATATATATGGATATGCATATGCATATGTATATGTATATGTATATGTATATGTGTGTGTGTGTGTGTATGTATGTATACATGTATATATGTGTATGTACATATATATGTACACACACACACATATATACACACATACATACATACATATATAAAGATATATATACATATATTTATATATGTATATATATATACATACATATATATGTATGTGTGTCGACTTGAATTTCATCCTCAGAATGCTACCTACAATAAGTTAGTTTCACAAAATACAAATAGAAATGCTACAGGAAATCCAAACTCAACCAATGAAACTACATGAAATACATATGAAATAAAAATACTAATATTACCTTCATGGTTTATGTCTCATTGTGTCCTAACTCCACTGTTCCTAGTTGCAGATGGTGTGCTCTCAGACAATGCACTGATGGCTTCGAAGATGGCATATGAAGAATGGACTAATAACTGATAGTTAACTGATACTATGATATGCAAATACTACATGACTATGCTAAAATGCTAATTGCTATTTGCTTCAAGATTAAAACTCATTGATGCATATGATTAGCTTGCAAAATGCACTTGAAGTCTCTTGAAGTCTAACTCTCTCTCAACTGAAGCTCTTGATTTTAAGAACTTGAGAGGATTAGATGATGTGGCTTAGAGCAACGATCCTGATCAGATCTGTAGAATTGGATGGCTGTGAGAAAAGGTGAAGGTTGAGAGAAAGGGGGAAGGAGAAGACAAGTGTCATTCATCTCACCTTGACTGGGTTGCTGAATGAGGGAATCTAGGGATGGTTGGAGAAGATTTAGGCATGATAGGACAAGTGGACTCAAGTCCTTCCTAAGATGTAGGGGGTGTTGGAGAGAATATAGGAGATGGTTATGAAATATGTGTATGTACACAATATTCATTAAGTTTGGAAGTTGAAGATAAATGATGAATTAATATTTCAGAAATATTAATTTCCTTAGCCACATGTTTGATGAGTTGGCAAAGGGAAGATGAAGTGGAGATGGAGGGTGAGTTGGAAAAGAAAGATTAATTATTTAATATTTGAGACTGTAGGATAGGAGAATAACTATTAAACATTAGATATTTAATTGTTTGGAGAAGATAATTAAATATTTAGATATTCAATTAACTTGGTTAGAGGAATAATTAAATATTAGATATTTAATTAATTAGAGGAATAAGATAGATGAATTAATTAATAGAATATTAATTAATAGAAAGACACAAAAAATGAATTAAATAAATTAATCTTTTCAAATTAACTATTTAATAGAAAAATAAATATTAAATAAATATAAAATATTTATTTAATTGCTCATAGCCATTTTTATGTGTATACAGTATGTATATCTATGTATATGTATATGTATGTGTATGCATGTATTTATATGTATGTATGTACACACACACACATATGTATGTATGTATATGTATGTATGTATACATACATATATACATATATGTATGTATGTATATATATATGTGTGTATACACACACACACATATATATACATACATAGATGTGTGTGTGTGTGTGTAGGCACACACACACGTATACATACACACACACACAAATATACACATACACATACACATACACATACACATACACATACACATACACATACACATACACACACACATAAACACACATACATACAACATGCATGTACATATATACATACATACATACATACATATATATATGTCTATATATATATATACATATATATATACATACATACATACATATATATACATATACATACATACATACATACATACATACATACATATATATATATTTATGTATGTATATATACATATATATGCATGATAATCTGATACTTAATGTAAGTATAGATGCCAATAGTTAACAAGATGAGAGGGGGGGGGGGGGGTGAATCATACAAACTTAATCATCCATAAAAACAACAGATTCAACCTCGGTAACTTATACTTCAGCAATATAACCAAAACTGCTAAACATGCAAACTCATAAGCATATAATCATCATAATACTCATAACACCAGATTTAACGTGGAAACTTAAATAGGGAAAAACCACTGTGGGATTTTGGACCCACTAAGAAATATACTCTTCTAGAGTATGCTCGGTTAAAAGCAAATCCTGTTAAATATTACAAACACATTGCTAGATGTGACCCGGTTAAGGGATTTACCTCAGACCTGTTAGGATCTTCACTTTGTTAGAAGTGACCTTGTCAAAGGATTTCAAACACTCATTTAGAATGTTACCTTACTAGAGGGTTTACATATAAGACTGTTAAGTCCACTCGGTTAAGAGATTTTCTGTCACTTACAAAATAACAGTAATACAAATCTATCTACAACTTCACATCTAAAATGATAAAGCAGATTCTTATTTGCTCAAAACAATCTAATCATAAGACTTGTCTTGTCCCTTTGTTGGATTTTCTACTCTATTATTCAAATAGGTCTTCAAGCTTCTGTGCTCAGTAATCACTATGTAGCATCCCTGTGCATATACTTGCCCGCATACATTGCTTATCAACAATTCCTTATTTATAAACAATTGCTAACCACTCAATCTCCTTGATCGCATTTCCCATTATCAATCTTAGCCATTAGATCTTCAAACTAGACCAGGTTCAATGTATCCTTTCGATCTGAAAACTTTTTACCTTGCCTCGAGACTTGCAGTCCTTTCTTGGAACTTGCACAAGGTTATTGCGGTTCAATCTGCACTGTAGATCTTCTTGCCGATTTTCCTTTGCCATAGATCCTTAACAAACTTCATACATGGCATACCAATCATTTATACATCTCCAGCTAATCATTATCCTTCATTAAATAATTCTTTTATCCATCCCATGCGCACTGTCATAACTCGGTTGCAACTTGGTAAATACTAAACTTTACTCGGAAGACATTTTGCCTTCATTAACCGATATCGATAACCTTAGGGTTTACCGACTAGGTTCTTTGCTTGGTGACATAGTATAGCATTAACCTTACAATCAACAACATATGCAGAATATCAAAAAAATCTAAACATCATGATCTCATCATTGTCTAACTCGGTAATAGTTGCCCATTGAATAACTTATTCCTCCCTTTATTCATCACATTCTTTCTGTGTCTTTTACCGACATCTTAATTCTCTTCAAATCAATCTTCTCAAGATATGGCAACCTCATAATGAATTAGATAATCAATTTCTTGACATCAATGACAAAATAATGTTATAAAGATAGTTATCATCCTTCTTTAGTTATATCAATAATCTTCAACAACCTTCTCAATATCCTTACTGAATATCAACAATCTCCTGATATTGAAATGCCAACAATCTTTCTTACTGTAATGCCAACAATCTTTCTTACTGTAATGCCAACAATCTCCCCCTTTGGCATTGATGGCAAAAGCAATAATTAAATAGTAGTACCAACAAGATATTCAAATTGATTCGGATTCAGATTGCTGTTAGACTTCTCCTGTTATCCTTGAGTTGTTAAAATCTTCTGAAGTCTTCTTCCTTTCTTCATTAGGCTTTTGAGTTGTTGTCTTGCGTTTAGTCTTCTCCATTTTTATCTTCTCCCCCTTTCATTAGTCTTCTGTTAATCATCATTTAGGGCTTTCATTCAGTCAACCATATAGTCTTCCAGCCATACCATTTAGTCTTCTCCCCCTTTGACAACAATGCCAAAAAGTAAAAGAACTAAATCATGATTTCTTCCTTTGTGAAGTGATTTGCCTTGCTGTGTAAAATCTCAGTCTCGGTCAAAGTAACTGGTTCTATTCACTTTCTCTTGCACAACTTTAGGTGACCTCCTAAAGTGCGTAAATCAACATCAATCCACACATAATATTATGTAGATTCATCAAATTGATGCTTTCACCAAACTCGGTCAGTGAGTAGAAGATGGGGGTAGGACCCCTAACTTGCTTCTGAGATACTCAAAAGTGTCCCTTGGTAATGGTTTTGTGAAGATATCTGCTAATTGCTCCTTTGAATTGATATATTCTAGCACAACTTTCTTCTCTTGAACTTCTTCTCTGAGATAGTGATACTTTATAGATATATGCTTTGTCTTAGAGTGCATCACTGGATTCTTTGAAATGTTAATGGCACTAGTATTATCACAAAATATAGTTACTGGCTCGGTAACTTTCTCATTTATACCTTCCAACAATTGTTTGATCCATGCTATATTGGTACAGTTCAATGTTGCAGCAACGTATTCAGCTTCTGCTGTTGACTGTGAGATACATCCTTGTTTCTTGCTAAGCCAACTCACTAGTCTTTCTCCTAAAAAGAAAGCTCCAGCACTAGTGCTTTTCCTATCATCAATGTTGCCTGCCCAATCAACATCAGTATAAAATTTTAAATCAAAATCATTTCTCTTTTCATATACTAAGCCATAATCTTCAATGCCTCTCAAGTATCTGAAAATTCTCTTGATTGCTGTCATATGTGTTTCCTTGGGATCTGCAGAGAATCTTGCTACAATACCTACTGCATGTGCTATATCCGATCTACTATGCACAACATATTGCAATTTTCCAATCATAGATCGGTAAAGTGTCTCATCAACAGATGCAGATTCATCATTCTTTGATAATTTACAGTTAGTAGTCATAGGAGTACTTACTGGTTTAGAATCCTCCATTCCAAATTTCTTCAAGATTTCCTTTATGTACTTGGATTGAGTAATGAAAATCTCATCTTTCATTTGCAATATCTGTAAACCTATAAAGTACTTTATCTCACTGATTAGTGACATCTCAAATTCTTTGCACATTTCATTTCCAAAGTTCTTGCATAAGGAGTCATTACCACAAAATATGATATCATCAACAAATATGGCTGAGATCAGTATTCCATTGTCCTCATCTTTCTTCATGTACATATTGTTGTTTGCACTTGTCCTTATAAAACCAATCTTGATTAAATAAGAGTGCAATCTTTCATACCATGCTCTAGGTGCTTGTTTCAGACCATATAAAGCTTTGTTCAGTTTGCATACCTGATCTTTACTCTTGTCTTCAACAAATCCTTCAGGTTGTTCAATGTAAACTTCTTCTTATAGTATACTATTAAAAAATGCAGATTTAACATCCATTTGATATACCTTGAAATTTTTGAAAGCAGCATATTCCAACAATGTTCTTACTCCCTCGAGTCTAGCCACAGGTGCAAAAGTCTCACCATAATCTATTCCTTCTTCTTGAGCATAACCTTTGCAAACTAGTCTTGCTTTGTTGCGAATGACTTCACCTTTCTCATTTAGCTTGTTTTTGAAAATCCACTTAGTACCGATTACATTTTTGTCCTTCGGTCTTGGGATCACTGTCCATGTGTCATTCTTCTTGATTTGATCAATCTCTTCTGTCATAGCATTTACCCAATCTTCACTGTTAAATGCCTCTTTCACTATTGTCGGTTCAAATTCAAATATCAAACGTGTTTTGTCTCAGTTTGTTCCTTGTCATCACTAGATCATCCTTATCTCCTATAATTTGACTTTCTGCATGATGTCTTCTGACATACTTGGCTAATATAGACTCGGTAGGTTATGTATGGTCTTCTTCATCACTCGGTAACTAGACATTATCTTCATTTTCTTCAGCAACTTTCTCGGTAGGACTTCTCAGTTGAACATAAACAAATTCTTCATAATCTTCTAGTTCTTTAGAATTTCCTTCATCATTTCTTTCTGCAAATTCATCAATTTTCACATTTGCACTTTCCACTATTTTGTTAGATGATTTGATTAGACATTTAAATGCTTTACTTCTAGAAGAATATCCAAGAAATGTTCCTTCTTCACTTTTCTGATCAAACTTTCCATTTCTATCATCTTTGTGAACATAGCATCTACTTCCAAAGATTTTAAAATAACTTACATTAGGTTTCTTGTCATACCAGATCTCATATGGCGTCTTCATTGTTCCTTTCTTCAATTGAACTTGGTTCAGGGTGTAAACTGCAGTGTTGATTGCTTCTCTCCAAAATGTTTGAGGTACCCTCTTTTCTATCATCAGGGTTCTGGCACAATCCACAATTGATCTGTTTCTTCTCTTGGCTATCCCATTTTGCTGAGGTGTTCTCGGTGCAGATACTTGCCTCTTTATACCATGATCATTGCAGTATAAGTTAAATTCATCAGAAGTGAATTCTCCTCCTCTATCAGATCTAAGACATTTCAATTGTCTTCCTATTTCATTTTCAACTCTTGCCTTGTACCATTTAAACATTTGAAAAACTTTTGATTTTTCTTTTAAAAACATGACTGACATCATCCTTGAGTAATCATCCACAAATAATATGAAATATTTATCACCATAATAACTTTGAACTTTCATAGGACCACAAAGATTAGTATGAACTAGATCTAAAATTCCTTTTGAAGTGTAGGACTTACTTGTAAAGGTTGATCTTGTCATCTTACCCATCTGACATCCTCGACACATAGCATTCTCTGGTTTTTCAAGACTTGGTAGACCTCTTACTCGGTGCTTCTTACTTATTTTGATCAGATTATCAAAATTTACATGACAAAACCTTTTATGCCATAACCAGGTATCATCTATCTTTGCATAAAGACACTTGCTCCTAGTTGAGTCAAGATGAAATTTATTACCTTTTGTTTGTGTCCCGGTAGCAGCTAACTTTCCATGCTTGTCATGAACTTTGATAATTCCTTTCTGAAATTCTATTCGGTATCCTATATTGTTTAGCTATGCTACACTCAACAAATTGTATTTCAAACCTTTAACCCAGTATACATCATCATATTTAGCATTGTCAAGAAGTGTTATAGATCCTTTACCTTTCACCGGACATGGTGCATCATTACCAAATCTTACATAGCCTCCATCATGGTCTTCTAATTTAACAAACTTGTGTTTATCACCTGTCATATGATGTGAGCATCCACTATCTATGATCCAAGAATCATTATTATTTATGTGAGATATTAGAGCTTTTTCTTCATACCTTTCTTCATCATATCCATCCTTAATAGCCACATAAACAACTTCCTCAGTATCAGTTTCATCAGATTTGTCATCATTGGATTCCTCATCTACTATTAGACATGTCTTTTTATCTCTCCTTCTGAAGTCTCGATGTCCTCTGTATTGGTTGTCTTTCTGCCTGTTATCTCGGTACTCTCTATTTTCACTAGATTCTTTGTCAGGGCAGTTAGAAGCCATATGTCCTATCTTATCACAATTGAAACATTTTAAAGGTAGCTTCCCTTTATACTTACCTTTTTCTCTAGGTAACCTTCTGGCTAATAATACTTCAAACTCTTCTTACTTCTTGATTTCCTCATACATCTTGTGCACTTCTTCCATGTTCTTGCGAAATCTTTCACTTGCTCCACTGTGATCTCCTTCAGAGTACTTACTTATTCTATCATTAGATTCACTAATATGAAAAGAACTGAATGCAAATTCAACTTTATTTACCGAAGACCCACTGTTATCAAAATTACTTAACTCAAATGCATGTAGCTTACCAATAGTAGCATCTAAAGAAACTGGCATGTTAGGTACAAACCTCAATTCATTGATTGCAGAGACTCGAATAGCATAGGCTGGTAGAAGGGTTCTCAACAACTTACTTGTTATATCCTTTTCTTCAATAGTTCCACTTGCTCCTTTAATTTGATTTACAGTCTCCTTTAGTCTTGTATTGTATTGAGTTATGTTCTCACCTTCATTCATCCTCATGGATTCAAGTTGTCCTCTTAGACTATCTACTTTTGCTCTTTGAACATGTTCATCACCTCCATACACAGATATGAGCTTATTCCACATTGTTTTTGCATCATTACAGCCTTCTAGATCATTAAACTCTGAGTCAGTCAATGCTAATGTAATTTCAATCATAGTTTGAATATGTTCTTGATTTGCCTTTATCTCTTCCAAGGTCATAGGGTTGGTGCTCGGTGCAATGTAATCATTCTCCAGATAATATGTTGCATATTCTCCAATTCCTGATAAATGTAGCTTCATCCTTTTCTGCCATGTAGAGAAACTTGACTTGTTCATCTTCGGTGCATCCCTTTTATACATCTTCGGATCTTTGCCTCAAGTACCTTTAAACTTTTTTTCTTTCGGAGTCCAAAGCTCTGATACCAATTGATAGTTCTGATACTTAATGTAAGTACAGATGCCAATAGCTAACAAGATGAGGGGGGGGGGGGGTGAATCATACAAACTTAATCATCCATAAAAACAACAGATTCAACCTCAGTAACTTATACTTCAACAATATAACCAAAACTACTAAACATGCAAACTCATAAGCATATAATCATCATAATACTCATAACACCAGATTTTACGTGGAAACCCAAATAGGGAAAAACCACTGTGGGATTTCGGACCCACTAAGAAATATACTCTTCTAGAGTATGCTCGGTTAAAAGCAAATCCTATTAAAGATTACAAACACATTGCTATATGTGACCCGATTAAGGGATTTACCTTAGATCTGTTAGAATCTTCACTTTGTTAGAAGTGACCTTGTCAAAGGATTTCAAACACTCATTTAGAATGTTACCTTGCTAGAGGGTTTACATATAAGACTGTTAACCACTCGGTTAAGAGATTTTTTGTCACTTACAAAATAACAGTAATAAAAATCTATCTACAACTTCACATCTAAAATGCTAAAGCAGATTCTTATTTGCTCAAAACAATCTAGTCATAAGACTTATCTTGTCCCTCTGCTGGGCTTTCTACTCTGTTATTCAAATAGGTCTTCAAGATTCTGTGCTCAGTAACCACCATGTAGCATCCCTGTGCATACACTTACCTGCATACATTGTTTATCAATAATTCCTTATTTATAAACAATTGCTAACCACTCAATCTCCTTGATCACATTTCCCATGATCAATCTTAGCCATCAGATCTTCAAACTAGACTAGGTTCAATGGATCCTTTCGATCTGAAAATGTTTTATCTTGCCTCGAGACTTATAGTCCTTTCTTGCAACTTGCACAAGGTTATTGCGGTTCAATCTGCGCTGTAGATCTTCCTGCTGATTTTCCTTTGCCATAGATCCTTAACAAACTTCATACACGACATACCAATCATTTATACATCTCCAGCTAATCATTGTCCTTCATTAAATAATGCTTTTATCCATCCCATGTGCACTGTCATAACTCGGTTGCAACTCGGTAAATACTAAACTTTACTCGGTAGACATTTTGCCTTCATTAACCGATATCGATAACCTTAGGGTTTACCGACTAGGTTCTTTGCTTGGTGACATAGTATAGTATTAACCTTACAATCAACAACATATGTAGAATATCAAAACAATCTAAACATCATGATCTCATCATTGTCTAACTCGGTAATAGTTGCCCATTGAATAACTTATTTCTCCCTTTATTCATCACATTCTTTCAGTGTCTTTTACTGACATCTTAATTCTCTTCAAATCAATCTTCTCAAGATATGGCAGCATCATACTGAATCAGATAATCAATCTCTTGACATCAATGACAAAATAATGTTATAAAGATAGTTATCATCCTTCTTCAGTTATATCAATAATCTTCAACAACCTTCTCAATATCCTTACTGAATATCAACAATCTCCTGATATTGAAATGCCAACAATCTTTCTTACTATAATGCCAACAATGTATGTATGTATGTATGTATATATACATATATATGTATGTATGTGTATATATATATGTATGTATGCACACACACACATTTACATACACACACACACACACAAATATACACATACACATACACATACACATACACATACACATACACATACACATACACATACACATACACATACACATACACATACACATACACATACACATACACATACACACACACACATACATACATACATACATACATACACACATACACACATACATACATAGATACATATATAGATACATACATACAGACACACATACATACATACATACATACATACACACAGATAGACACACACACATACATACATACAGACACACACACACACACACACATACATACATACATACATACATACATACATTCTCGACAATCGAAAAAATAAGGTGGTTTAGACAATCACTAAGTGTTTGCTTGCCAACATTGTTGTAAACTTGTAGGAATTCGTTGAATGTCACATGTTGTAATTGTAATCAATGTTGTGGGAGAGTTAATATATAATGCCTATTTTCCATCTAGGTCTTTATTTTTCTTCTTTTGTCCTCATTGTGATGTTTTATTACATAACTTAGTCCCTCAAAGGGTATGTAAACAAAAACAAAACTAATGAACATATTCTATAGCTTCCAAGTAGATAGCCAAAAAATAATTTGCTCTTATTGTGGTGAGAAGTGAGGAAAATTTATTAATTATATGTAGAATTTATATCTAATATTCAATATCATATTACTTTTTGTTGGCATTATGTGAACCGGTATGAGGACATGATGACATTATATGTTGTTATTGATGTCAATATGCTGAACAAGAGAGAACTGATATGTTACCAAGAACCGGTATATGTGAGAACTGGTATAATATTGTGAACCAGTATATGTGCCAAAGTGAAGTGGTGTGTTTGTTCAAGGTGAACCGGCATGTGGTTATGGGAATCAGTACATGGAAGCTTTGTATGACTACCAGTTGGTAGTCTCAATTTCAGGGTTTCCAGTTGAAGTGCTTCAAGCCTGTGTGACTCAATCGGTGACTTTGTGTGATGAGTTAGCATTGTAACAAAGAATAGATCGTGTTGCCACGTTAGCCTTGTGTGCGTGAAGGATCTTGCATGAAGGAGATTGTTCGTATCTACCTCAGGAATGTGCGAAGTCTGTAAAAGGTGAAAATGCGTGATGGGTTATCAACTGCCATGAAAGCGGTGGAAAATGAATGATGGAGAACATCTTGAGATCAGTTCAAGACGGTTGCATTTAATGCAATATGCTCAATGGTCAGGATTGAACCATTTGAATTGCTTAACCTAACAGGTTTAGGGTTTAGGGTTTATGCTACCGACCTATCTATTTCCTATAAGGTTGATGTTGTGTTTCTTTCTAAGGTTGTTGGCAAAAGTTATGTGTGTGTATCCAAGAGAAGAGATATGTGATTCTTGCCAGACCAGAGGAGAGAAGTGATACCTACAGAGTGTAAGTGCAGAAGGTGAAGAGGAGCTGAGGCGGATCTACATTGGCATTGAGTGTTATTACCAGATCATTGTAATACTTGTTGATCTCTAACCACTTCAACAGTTGGGAAATCCCTTAACAGGGTAGCTTTAACCGACTTATTGTAAATCCTTTGACAAGGTGACTCAAAACCATTGAGTTCTTGAAATCCTCTAACAAAGTAAACTTTAACAGGGTTTAACCCTTAACTGGGTATTCTAGCCATCCCTTAACCGGGTGATCCCTAACAGGATCGGTTCCTAACAGAACCTATTGTATCAGTCTTTAACCAGACAAGGATCCTAACAGAGCAGACTTCTAAAGAGTTCAAAAATAGCTTGTGGGTATTCATCCCCAATGTGGTTTTTCCCAGTTGGGTTTCCACGTGAAAAATCTGCGTGTCATGTGTGGGTGTTATTCATGTGATGGTTTAAGTGATTTGTGTCTGAAGGTAAATCATGTTGATCTAGCTGTTTATATTTTTGATGATATATTACCTATTAATGCACTAGGGTGAAATGGAAATGAAGTATTAGATTGTATGAAAAGATAAGTGTCAACTGGTTTATGCTTGTCTCAGTTATTCTGGGTTTTGTCGGTTGTACTTTGTTTAAGACCGGTGTTACTGTTTGTCTGCTAAAGCACAGTGTCTGCTGACAAACTGGTTTTAGGAATGTGTTTTTGTTGGTACTGATTCACCCCCACTCTCATTACTGATTTTGTACTATCCGTTCATCATTGAGTTATCAATTGGTATTAGAGCGTCCTCCAGGTCCTCTGTGCTATAAGCTTAACCGCTTGAAGAAAAGATCCCAGTCAAATGATGAAGAGGGAAGGTCCAAAGTTCAATAGAGATAATTTCAATATATGGAAAGACAGAATGAAGATATACATCAGAAGCATGGGTGCTCAACACTGGAGCTATGTTGAGAATGCTTATGTTGTCCCTACCGGTACTCTCACCAATGACCAAAAGAGAGAGATGCAGGAGAATGGGCAAGTCATGGAAGCCCTAATTAGTAGTTTATCTGACATTGAGTTTATTGATGTCCAAGGTAAAGTAAATCCCAAAGAAGTATGGGATACTCTTTAAAATATCTATGGTGGTGATGAGCATGTAAAACAAGCTAAGGAAGAAAGCCTTAGAGGGAAGTTTGAAGACATGTAGATGGTTGAAGGTCAGACCATTCAACAGTATGGAATAAGAATCAAAACTATTGTCGGAGATATCAAGAGTGCAGGTGGTAAAATGGAAGATTCTACTACGGTAAACAAAGTTTTGAGATCCTTATTACTGGTCTATGCAATAAGGGTTGCTGCTATTCAGTAGTTGAGATCAATAGACAAGACTAAGGTATCCCTAGACTCCATCATTGCAAAGTTGACAGCCTATGAGCTAAATAGTTTTGATGGCAATGTTCAAAAGACTGAATCATCTTTTAAAGCTTCTATTGTACCATCCAGAATAGGAAAAGAAGCAAGCACCAGTGGTGAACCAAGACAGAGCAGAGAAATGGATGATGAGGAGATTCTGATGGCATTTGAAGCTCTTCTTGCCAGGAAACTTCCTAAAGGAACAAGTAAATACAGAGGTAAGCTCCCATTGAAATGATTTTCTTGTAACCGGATAGGACATATTGCTGTAAACTGTCCTAACGGTGACAACAAGGACAAACCAAAAAGGTTCAAGAAATTCAAAGGAGGAAACCAGAGAAACTATTTTGTGGCAGTTGATGAAGGTGTCACACATGAGGAATCAGAAGATGAAGAAAATGAAGATATTGTGTTTGTTGCTGTCAAGGAAGATGTGTCAGACAAGAAGGCTCTTGTCTCCCGCTTTGATAATTCCAATGAGTGGATTATTGACAGTGGCTATTCTCACCATATGACTGGTGACGGGAGCAAGTTTCTATCCTTGGAAGAGTATGATGGTGGTGTGGTTCGCTTTGGTAATGATGCACCATGTATGATCAAAGGCAGAGGGTCCATCTCCCTGAATGGAAAGAGTAGTACTGACAATGTGTATTGGGTTAAAGGTCTCAGACACAACCTTCTGAGTATTGCCTAGCTAAATGATAGTGGTCTCACTCTGGAATTCAAGAATGGAGTGTGCAGAATCAAAGGAAAGAATGGTGAATTGGTGGCCACCAACATGCAGACCAAAGGTAACCTATTTCAGCTGAATGCAAATATCAGTACATGTCTTATGGCCAAGTTCGATGACAATTGGATATGGCATAGGAGACACTGCCATGTAAACTTTGTTAACATTGTGAAGGCCAGTAAGACCAAGGTAGTTAGAGGGTTGCCGGTGTTGAGCAAACCGGAAAATACCTTGTGTAGAGAGTGTCAACTGGGGAAAATTTCTTCCTCAACCTTTAAAGGTAAACCTTTCACTGCTGACAAATTACTTGATCTTGTGCATACTGATTTGTGTGGTCCTATGAAAACTAGGAGTGTGAAGGGTGATAGGTACTTCATGATTCTCACTAATGACTACTCAAGAATGATGTGGGTTACATTCTTGAAAGATAAGTCTAAAGATTTTGGAAAGTTCAAAGCTTTCAGAGCATTAGTGGAGAAGGAAAGCGGTAAAAGGATCAAGTGCCTTAGAACTGATCAAGGAGGGGAATTCACTTCTAGTGAATTCAACAAGTACTGTGAAGAACATGTCATCAAGAGGCAACTGTCTGCCCCCAGACTCCACAACAGAATGGCCTAGCAGAGAGGAATAACCGGACTGTGGTTGAAGCAACAAGAACAATGTTGAATCAAGGAAAGGTTGCTCACACCTTTTGGAGAGAAGCGATGAGCACTGCAGTCTACACAATGAACCGGGTACTCATCAAGAAAGGTAAGGAAAAAAACTCCTTATGAGTATTGGACCGGTAAGACACATGTGGTTATCTACTTTAGAGTGTTTGGTAGCAAATGTTACATCAAGAGGAGCAAACACCAGAGCAAATTTGATGCGAAATGTGATGAGGGAATATTCCTAGGGTATTCCACCAAGAGCAAAGCTCTCAAGTGTTTCAATAATAGGACTCAGAGAATTATGGAAAGCATCAATGTGAGAATTGATGAAACCTCTGAGAAAATTGAGGAAACCGACAGTGAGAAAGCGGTAAATGAACCGGTTGTAACCTTCTGGGAACTGGTTGCTAGTCAACCAAGTACCAGTAATGGTGTTCCTACACCGGTAGATGTAGATGGTGATACTGATGGAGATGAGGATGAAGAAGAAAAGCAAGAGGAATATGTTAAGACCATTCCTCAGTATGTCAAGCTGAATCATGATCCTATGCAGATCATAGGAGATAAGGATGCAGGAATCCTTACAAGAAGAAAGATCAGAGAAAACTCATGCATGATCTCTGAATTTGAGCCTAAATCATTCAAAGAGGCACATAAAGATGAAGACTGGATCAAGGCAATGGAAGAGGAACTTGACCAGATAGAGAGAAATGGTACATGGTCTTTGGTACCCAGAGCGGAGCATAAAAATGTCATCGGTACCAAATGGGTCTTCAAAAATAAGCTGAATGAGGATGGCACAGTGATTAGAAACAAAGCTAGACTGGTGTGTAAAGGATATGCCCAAGAAGAAGGAGAAGACTATGGAGAAGCCTTTGCTCCTATAGCCAAATTGGAAGGAGTTCGTATGCTTCTTGCATAAGCAGCCTTTAAAGGATTCAAAGTATATCAAATGGATGTAAAATCTGCATTCCTAAATGGTGTACTTGAAGAGGAGGTGTATATAGAGCAACCAGATGGGTTTTCCCTATCTGAAGATAGTGACATGGTGTGTAGGCTACATAAAGCCTTATATGGTCTAAAGAAAGCACCTAGAGCATGGCATGAATGCCTGCATTCCCATCTTGTGAAGATTGGATTTGAGAGAACAAGCAAAGATAGCAATATCTACTTGAAATTTGAAGGAGATTAGATCCTGATCTATGAGGTATTTGTTGATGACATTATCTTTGGTGGAGATGACAAGATGAGTCATGAGTTTGCAGATGAGATGAAGAAAGAGTTTTAGATGTCACTCATAGGGGAGATTAAGTTCTTCATTGGACTGCAGATTCAGCAGATGAAAGATGGAATCTTTATCACTCAATCCAAGTATGTCAAAGAGGTGTTGAAGACCTTTGGCATGGAAGATAGCAAACCGGTTGGTACACCGATGGTGACTAGTTGTAAACTATCCAAAGAGGATGACTCAACATTGGTTAATGAGAAGGAATACCAATCAATGATTGGTAAGTTGCATTATGTAGTGCATAGGAGACCAAATATTGCACATGCAGTTGGCATTACTGCAAGGTTCCAGAAAAGTCCAAGAGAATCCCACTTGGTTGCAGTCAAGCGGATTCTTAGGTATCTGAAGGGAACTATTGATTATGGATTGTGGTATCCATATAGCAAGGATTTCAACTTGAAAGTATTCATAGATGCTGATTGGGCAGGTAATGTGGACGATCGGAAGAGCACAAACAGTGGTGCATTCTTTCTCGGTGGTAGACTGGTCTCATGGATGAGTAAGAAGCAGAGTTGTATCTCTCAGTCTACAATGGAAGCAGAGTATGTTGCAGCTTTCATGAACTGCACTCAGACAATTTGGATGAAGCATGTATTAATTGGCTTCAAAGTTCCTGTCTCTGAACTGGTAAGTATATTCTATGACAATACTAGTGCAATTAACATCTCCAAGAATCCGGTTTTACATTCTAGAACCAGGCACTTTGAGCTTAAGTATCATTTCTTGAGGGAAAAGGTTTAGAACAAAGAGATTGCACTGGAACATGTTTCCAGTAAGGAGTAGTTAGCAGACATATTCACCAAGCCTCTCCCAAAGGCTACATTTATGTACTTAAGAGGTGAATTAGGGGTGCTGCCCCTTTAGGAGGTAAACTAAAGGTATATGCTCCACATCAGTCAAGTATTGCATAGTCAAATTTTTCTTCAGGATTGATGTGTTGAAGGATGTTACTCCTCAAGGGGAGCAGCATAATGGAATAGGGAAGCTTGTGCCTCCACTTTGGCATTGTTGTCAAAGGGGGAGAAGAAGTGAAGCAAAGAAGATATCTGCAGAAATTGGGGGAGAAGATGTGAAGCGGAGAGATATCTTTGTATATTGCCATCAATGCCAAAGGGGGAGATTGTTGGCATTATGTGAACCGGTATGAGGACATGATGACATTGTATGTTGTCATTGATGTCAATATGCTAAAGAAGAGAGAACCGGTATGTTACCAAGAACCAGTATATGTGAGAACTGGTATAACATTGTGAACTAGTATATGTGCCAAAGTGAAGGGGTATGTTTGTTCAAGGTGAACTGACATGTGGTTATGGGAACCGGTACATGGAAGCTTTGTATGACTACCGGTTGGTAGTCTCAACTTCAGGGTTTCCGGTTGAAGTGCTTCAAGTCTGTGTGACTCAACTAGTGACTTTGTGTGATGAGTTAGCATTGTAACGAAGAATAGATCGTGTTGCCACGTCAGCCTTGTGTGCGTGAAGGATCTTGCATGAAGGTGATTGTTCCTATCTACCTCGGGAATGTGCAAAGTCTATAAATGGTGAAAATGCGTGATGGGTTATCAGTCGCCATGAAAGTGGTGGAAAATGAACAATGGAGACTGTCTTGAGATCGGTTCAAGACTATTGCATTTAATGCAATGTGCTCAACAGTTAGGATTGAACCGTTTGAATTGCTTAACCTAACAGGTTTAGGCTTTAACGTTTATGCTACCAACCTATCTATTTCCTATAAGGTCGATGTTGTGTTTCTTTTTGAGGTTGTTGGCAAAAGTTGTGTGTGTGTATCCAAGAGAAGAGATATGTGATTCTTGCCAGACCAGAGGAGAGAAGTGATACCTGCAGAGTGTAAGTGCAGAAGGTGAAGAGGAGCTAAAGTGGATCTGCATTGGCATTGAGTCCTGTTACCAGATCATTGTAATACCTGTTGATCTCTAACCACTTCAACAGTTGGGAAATCCCTTAACAGGGTAGCTTTAACCGGCTTACTGTAAATCCTTTGACAGGGTGACTCAAAACCATTGAGTTCTTGAAATCCTCTAACAAGGTAACCTTTAACAGGGTTTAACCCTTAACCGGGTATTCTAGCCATCCCTTAACCGGGTGATCCCTAACAGGATCTGTTCCTAATAGAACCTATTGTATCAGTATTTAACCGGACAAGGCTCCTAACAGAGCGACTTCTAAAGAGTTCAAAAATAGCTTGTGGGTATTCATCCCCACTGTGGTTTTTCCTAGTTGGGTTTCCACGTGAAAAATCTGTGTGTCATGTGTGGTGTTATTCATGTGATGGTTTAAGTGATTTGTGTCTGAAGGTAAATCATGTTGATCTAGCTGTTTATATTTTTAATGATAGATTACCTGTTCATGCACTAGGGTGAAATGGAAATGAAGTATTAGATTGTATGAAAAGATAAGTGTCAAACGGTTTATGCTTGTCTCAGTTATTCTAGGTTTTGTCGGTTGTACTCTGTTTAAGATCGGTGTTACTGTTTGTCTGCCAAAGCACAATGTCTGCTGACAAACCGGTTTTAGGAATGTGTTTTTGTTGGTACTGATTCAGCCCCCTCTCTCAGTACCGGTTTGGTACTATCCGTTCATCATTGAGTTATCACTTTTATGGTTAGAGATGGGCTTTGGTTAGATATATATTCAAGGTTAGGGTTCTAGGGTTTTTCTTAGGATTAGGGTTAGTGTTATAGATTAAAATAGGATTTGGTTTAGGGGTAGAGTTATGGTTAGGGTTAGGGTTAGGGCTAGGGCAAGGGTAACGGTTCAGGCTAGATATAGAATTATAGTTAGGGTTAGGATAAGTGTTTGGGTTAGGATTAAAGTTAGAGTTATGCTTAGAGATAGAATTATTTTTAGGGTTAGGTTTAGAATTCAATTTAACTTATGGTTAAGGTTTGATTTATTTTATTTTTTAGAGTTAGGGTTCAATGTGGTTTAGCATTTGGCTTCAATTTGGTCTAGGGTTATAATTTTATTTGGTTTAGTGTTAGAGTTAGGTTTTAATGTGGTTTAAGGTTTGGCTTCATTTTGGTTTAGGGTTAGGATTTAATTTGGTTTAGTGTTAGAGTTAGGTTTCAACCTGATTTAGGATTTGGGTTCAATTTGTTTTAGGGTTATGGATCAATTTACTTTTGTGTAAGGTTTATGTTCCAATTTGTTTTAAGTTTAAAAATCAGTTTGGTTTAGGATAATGGTTTATTTTTGTATATTAGAGTCAAAGTTCAAATTACTTTAATGTTGAATTAGGTTTCAAGTTTAGGTTTGAGTTGCTTTTTCTAATTAGGGTTAATGTTTAAAAATGCTTTAGTTTTAGGTTTAGGATAGAATGTGGCTTAGAGTTAACGTTGAGGTGCATTTTGGTTTCATATTCAAATAGGCTTATGGTAGAATTTAGCTTAGGGTTAGTACATTAAGTTTCGATTTGGTAGAGGGTTGGGGTTAAATTTTTTATAGGATTAGGGTTCAATTATGTTTACAGTTAGCATTCAAATTGGTTTACAATTAGGATTCAATTTGGTTTAAGGTTAGGGTTTATTTTATTTTGTTGTTAAGGGTAGATATTAATTTAGTTTAGGTTAGAATCGGGTTCAGGGTTAGGGTTTAGTTTTGTTTAGAGTTAGAATCGTGGTTCAATTAGGTTAATTATTAGCGTGCAATTTGGTTTACTAATGGCTAGTTCAATATGGTATATGGTTGAGGTTTATTTTATTTTAGTGTTAGTGGTAGAGGTCAATTTGGTTTAGGGTTAGGGTTTAATTTGGGTTAGTATTATTGTTAGGGTACATTTTTTAATATGTAGAGTTGGGGTTGAATTTCATTCAAGGTTAGGGTTCAATTTGTTTTAGTTCTAGGGTTAATGTTTGATTTGATTATAATTTGCATTCAAATTAGTTTAGGATTAGGGCTCACTTTGGTTTAATGTTAGGGTTTATTTTGGTTTAGTCATAACTTTATGGTTCAATTTGGTTTGTGATTCAACTAGTATCATTTAATTTGGTTTGGTGTTAAGGTTCAATATGATTTAAGGTTAGGGTTTCCTTTGGTTTAGTGGTAGTGTTAGAGTTAAATTTTGGAAATACATAGATTTTAAACCTTAGAGTAGATAATATTGATGAAAATGGATTATATTCTATTATTTTAAGCATATGTAAATTATATTATAGAAAGTGGGTTAGAAATAATAGTTAAATGCATTATCAAATTTTATGTTTGTATTATGGTCCGATTTGGTTTAGTTCAATAAATGTTATATGTGGGGTTCAATTTTGGCAATAGTTTAATAAAGGTTAAAATGTTATGGTTATCGTTTATTAAGACTTAAAATTAGAGTTCAACCTACTTGCAATTTAATCAAGGTTAGGGTTAGGGTTTTATTTGGTTTAAGGTTAGAGTTTGATTTGAATTTGGTATAGGCCTAGGGTTTAATTTGGTTTAGTATTAGGGTTAGGGTTTTATTGGGTTTATAATTTATACTAATCCATTAAAGAATTTAATATTAGGGTTATTGTTTAATTTGGTATAGGGTTAAGGTTTAAATTGGTTTTGTGTTAGGGTTCAATTTGACTAGAGTTAGGGTTAGGGTTAAGGTCAAATTTAATTTACTATTATATTTGAGGTTGAATTTAGTATAGCATTAAGGTTTACTTTTGTTAAGTGTTAGTGTTAGGGTTAATGTTCACTTTGGTTTAGTGTTGTAGTTAAATTTAGTTTAGTATCATAGTTAGGATTAACATGTTTTTGTTTTAGGGTTTAATTTGGTTTATTTTTAAGTTCAGGGTTTAATTTGATTTGATACTCAACTAGAATTTGGGTTAGGGTTCAATGTATTAAGTGTTAGGGTTGAGGTTTGAGTTAGAGTAATCGGGTTTTATTAATTTTTTATGAGAAATTCGGGTTTACTTTGTTTAGGATTAATTTTCAATTTGGTTTAGTGTGTAACGACAACCAAAAGGATTTAAACTTACACATTTAAAAAAAAAATCAATGCATGATAACATGTTATCAAGTAACATACAAATACTGCAACAATCATTTAAAAAGTTAATAGCTTGTAATGTAAATTACATCATAAACAATATTTGAAGATAATCAAATAGAAATACCTAGAAGCATACCTTATGAGCTCTATGAGGTAGTGAAGGCTTCTTATTTATAGTTCTCCTTGGATCGCTTGAGGTGCAATGTGATCCCTCCATAGTGTATTAGTCCCTATCCACCCCTCCAAGAGGATTCTATTTGTTGGCAATATGGAGGAATTGATTATGTGTTGCACTGATGTTTTGTCATTGATGTCAACACTAGCTGTTATGGTTGGTTACCAAAAGATAGGTTTTGGTTATCAGTAGAAGATCTTGTGTTACCGGTAAGGGTTTAAGGTTTTACCGACAGAGCTTTCACTGAGAATCTTTGACATGATGCACAAGTGGTGTTGGTGCGGCTTCTAGATGGAATTCAAGATGCAGAAGGTGATCCTTGATCGTGCCTCAACTGATTGGAGATATTGCTTTGGCGTGGTGGACCCAGATTAGGTCTGGTACCTATCTAGGTTATGGACCGATATCATGTTAACGTGTTCTCTACACGTTACCGAGATGTTTTATAGATTGGTCAATGTTGTTTTGGTCTTAAGCAGACATGGCATATCATTGTAATATGGATGATCTTATTATAATATTTTTAGGTGGCTGACCTATTTGGTTTAGGCCTTAGGGTTTGTATATATTGATGTAAGATCTCATTGTAGATTGTGTGTCGTGGTTGTGGAATGAAATATCATATGCGAAGTAGATTTGGTCGATCATAGGTGATCAAATTGGGTTTAAGTAAGAGGTCAAAGGCCTCTGGTATTGAGCTTAACCCAGACTGTAATCAGACATGGTAGATGCTATCTCTGGCAGTTCATTCTTCTAGATTGTTGTCCAATTATCTTGAGGTGGTTATAACCTCTCTATAGTCAATGAGACTCCTTTGTAATGAGCAGTACGCTCTAGGCAATGTGCCTTCCTGCATGTGCAGGCCCCTTATTGTATCACATACTTTCTACATAAGTATCATCTGATTGTGGGTAGGCTTCCCACCATGTTTTTTCCCTTTATCGGGTTTTCCACGTACAAATCATGGTGTTATGTGGTATGGTTGCATTGTGTTAATTCTTTGTTTCATTCTTAAGTTTTATTGCTTATCGATATTTGTTTTTGTTATTCCGGTATTCAATATTTATGTGCTCTGGTTAAAGGTTATAAAGTGGTTTGATAAATATAATCTATTGACAACTGATTCACCTCCGCCCTCTTAGTTGTCCACCGATTATCCTAACACTATTGCCCATGGTGAGGGAGAGACAGTGATTTGGTCTACCTCCTAAAGACCAAACACTTAAGGTTTTTACTACCTCAAGGTTCAAGTACATTAAACATGACATCCCACACTAAGAGATTACTTGGGTTGTTATCTATCCATTCCTATTAGAAATTTTCCATTCCCTGCAATCCATTAGATGACTAAGTATTGGGGACATCCATCACGGACTTGCAGCTAGCCCCCAGACCCACATGCTCCTAGCGAAATCTGTCCAATCACCTTAGGTCATTACGAGTATCCCTCGCTTGCATGCAATTGACGATACCCATCCATTGTCTAGGGGTACAACTAACAGTCTAGTAAGACAATAATATCCTTGAAAACTATCAACCTCGAGCAAATAAGATTATCTAGAATGGGTCATAGGATTTATCCTTTGGTGATCACCTCAAATAGAGAGGACTAGTATATGTCTTCTAGAGGAATACTATCCTTTCCCTATGCCCTCGTAGGGTCCTAACTCTATCCGTTACCATAAAATTCAATGTCTGTCCTTAGCTTAGTGCTATAACTAGAAAGAGAATCCTAAGCTGGGAGTAGGTAGTTTCCCAACCAACCTCTTCTATGAATCAGTTATAATTCTAGAGTTGTTATGTTAAGAAAGTTTCATGGAGTTGTTTGTACCCAAGATATTATGCCAACTTCCAAATACCAGTAGGTTCCAAAGTTTTCTAAACAAAGGCCAATAGGGTCAATATCTCCTTGGGTAACCCAAGACCGCTGGCCTCTACCCAACATTTGGATTATAATTACTGCAACTGTTATGAGTCTAATTTTAGTGTTAGATAGCTAGAATTCTAAGTATGATTTAAAAATATAACTCACTTGCTCCCAAAGGCCACGAAGTGAACATAAATGGAAACAATTCATTTTTATTGATTATATGTGTACTTTAGAACTCTTCTCATATTCCACTTTAATTTTAGTGATTCCCATAAATGTTTACCTTTGGAGACCATTCCCTTATAATCCTCTCTTCAATTGAATTTTAATTTTATGGTCAAACCCTCCAAACATCAAACAATCATACATCTATAATTTATGCCAAAGTTATATTTTTTATTGATTATTCCTGACTTTTTAAATGAGCATCCAAATGAATAAATAAAATACTATGAGTAAGGTTGTGATCATCAATTCAAGAGCTGATTTTAAGTATTTTGTTATTGTTTAAAGAAGCTACTAGCCGATTACCGGTTGCTATTTGGAACACATGATAAATTGCTATGAATACATGAGACATGGTTGTACTATTTGAGTTCTAGGACAAGAGACAAATCCCAATATATAACTCTATTAAATGCAGTATTTAAATTAAGAGGCAACTATTGTTTGCTTCAGCTTTCTATGAGCATAGAATGATTGATTGGACAAAGGGTAGATATCATGTAATGCAACATACAGGAAATATATTTATCATTCCTTCAACTAAGATTTTATCCGAGAGTCAATATTTTGTCTAATCCCTTCTACTTTCAACACCAATGATGACGAAGTTTCTTTTACTTACCTTGCATTACATCAACTAATGATCACTTACAAAGTGCAACAAACAATATGTAGTACCCCTTTCTCGATCAGACTTTTAGACTCATGTTTGACTTCTGTTGACTTTTTTAGTGGATACATTATTGTGGTATTTTGCTTAGATATTATGTAGTACGGTGATATGCTTTATTTTGATTTGCAGTATATGTTTCATGCAATATTTCCTTATGGATGTTTAATGTGATTTTTATTGGATTGTTGTCATGGTCTGACATATTTAATTTATACATGCAATGCGTTATATTCATGTTTTATGTTTATAAGTGTATGGGTTGCAAGGGGATGATTTTCCTTCACTCACTTTGGTGAGATAGGGAGCATCACGATTCTCCTTCATCAGTGTGTGTGTCGTGTCTGTTTATATATTTGTTTATATGTATGTGTGGTTCTTTGGTACAGGACATTGTAGGTACAAGTACCGGGTAGGTATGGGGTATCGACTCCACCTGGTTTCACAGGTCTGAGCATACCTTATTTGTCCGATGGGAGTGGAGGAGATAGTTATTAGACCCTAAATTGACCCACAGTTACACTCATGTGAGTGTTGTCAATCAGTCATCATTTCCTGTTTGATCGGTATGCGAGTCTTGGCCCTTTGACATTTTCATTTTGTGAGTCATCTGGTGGTTATTTCTCATTTTGCGTGCCTCCTGCTAGTTAGAAAAGTTAATCTGAATAAATAGTATTATTTCTTATTGGTATATTTAAATTAAATTAATATACCTTTGTTATTTCATGTTGGCGTATTTAATTAAATTAATATGCCTTTTTGATTAATGATTTAGTTAAATAAATTGAATTATTAAATTTAAATGGCTAAAGTGCATGTTATATTTAAGAAAAGTAATTGTATTTATTTGAGAAAGGAAGAAAGTTAAAAAGTATGTTTTTTGAATTTCGAATTTGTATTTTGAAGTTATTTTCCTTTTATGGAAAAAGAAATGAGGAAAAAGAAAATATCTCCATTTCCCTTTTGGAGGAGATTTGATTTTACCTTTATGGGGAAAATTTTTCTATTGGTTGAACAAAACTTTTAACCTAAAAGTTTAGGTTAAAATATTTTCATATATTGCTTGAGAGTTCACGAGAAAGAGAGGAATGCAAAATTTTGGAAGCTAAGTTTTGAGAACAAAATTGGAAATTGGATTTTTGGATTGAGGATTTGGTGCAGGTTGAAGCTCATCTCCATTTTTCTTCCAGGAGTGCATTTAAGGTTGAGTAGATTTTATTCTTTTCCTTTGTTGCAAAAATTTGAAATGATTTAAATTTCTTCCTGTGTGTATGTTTGGGAATTCATGGAATTCTTTTGGAAATTTTAAATTTAGTTTGAGTTGTGGGAATATAGTGTTTTATGTTTGAGTTTATCTCTCCCCAACTTAGTTTGTTAATTATGAAGAAATTGGTTTTTAGAACCAGAAACATTAGTTTTCTGTGTGTATTTTCAAGTTTTATAATTTGCGCTTAAATCTCTTCATTTCTAGTTTAGAAATAATAGATTTGTTTTTGTTTGTTTGGAGATTTTCAAATTGTTCAAAAACAAAAGGTTATGCTGGCAAAATTTTTACAAATTGGCCTCCTTGTGTGTGTTCTTGATTTTTTTCATTTGTGCAAGAACAATGGAAATTTGGATTACATCCTGTCCATTTTGGTTTAAATTGTCATGGATTTTGCCCAAAATCAATTGAATTGGGTCTTTTATACATTTGATAGTAAACATAAATTTTTATTAAGAAATTAAAAAAAAAAATAAAAAATAATGTTTACTCTGTTTTTACAGAGTTCATATTGTGTAGGAAATTCTTACCAGTATTTTTATATTAAATTTTTATAAAAAAAAAAAATTAAAAAAAAAACTTTTGCACCCACGTGGTAGGGGACCCATCTTCCCCACCACGTGGGATGGTAGTCGCTACCATTGGTAGCTTCTGCTACCACATGGTAGCAACCGCTACCATTGGGAGCAGTCTACCCTCATGCATATAACAACAACCGTGTTATAAAACAAACCACCTGCTAATAATTTGTTTCGTTGTGCTTTTTGGCAGCGTTTGGAAAATTATAACGATTCATCGAAATTTCTTTATGATATTCGGATTTTTATATTTTAATTATATGTGTGTGTGTGTATTATTTGAAAATGTAAATTTTCTTTTATAATTATTGTTTGTAAAATTAGTTTTATCTGTTATTTGAGCTATTTTTAGATTATATATATATATATATATATATATATATATATATATATATATATATATATATATATTGTGATTTTTTAATATTATTAGAAATCACATGATTTGGGAAATTAAATTAAATGATGCTTTTGTGGAAAATGTATTATTTAATATAGTATGTTTTATACATTAAGTTATCATGACCTTTGCTTGTTCAAAATTGAAAGGGGGCAAATTGGTTACTTGTGATTAGTTAATTTCTAGCCTTATTAGATTAATGACGACTTGAATTTATTTTTTATTAGTGTGGTTGTATTTTATTAAATTTTAAATGTTGAATTGCAAGTATATATGATGTTATTAATTTTAAAAGATTGTTTGAGTATGGTCTTAGTGAATTTGGTATTCCTTAGCAAAGGGGCTTATTCTGTTGTAATTCTTGTTAATGTTTATTCGTCTTGTTGTAAGTGTTCATTGTACCCCTTGATCAGGTGTTGTCCTTATGACCTTGTCATTTAAAACCATATTGTGCTTGTTCCTTATGGTCAACCAAGGGTTAGTAAGACTATGTTTTCGTTACTTGTATTTTGTAGTGGTTTTATGGCTGTCAGTATCGCCATAGGGTTCTCGTAGAGAGATCGTGTTTGTTTAGCATCCTATGGTAGAGTGGCTTTCGAGTGGGGGCCGCGCCCGAAGTGGTTGGTTGGATAACCCCTCGAAAGTGAGATAATAAGTGATAACCTATAATTGATTAGGGGGTGGGTAGTTCTTAACATTAAATAAGATATTGTACGTCGTGCATGGTTGAGTGCTTGTATAGACTCAAGATGTAGTGGGAAGGCCTAGAATGGCAAACCGACCACCTTGTCTTCACGAAGGGTTGGTAGGGTCCGCATGAGTCTTGGAGGGAATCAGGGGTTCGGGAAAGGTTACTAGGATAACCCAGGTTGGGGGCTGGGACCTATGGAGGCCTACCTAGGGTAGCCATCATAAGCTATGCGATGACACTCTCTCTTTAGGGTCACTAGTGTTTTGTGATGTTGAGTTCACTTGGAGTATTGTGGAGTCACACTTGTTTTGTCGACCATATTTTGCTTGTGCTTGCTTGAGGGTCTTCTGCTATCTCCTATCACGGTGGGGTGTTTCCTTTTTGGGATCACATGGTCGGGTGGTAGTGCACTTCCCATTAGATGTTTATGTTCGTGCCTTCATGCGAGGATTGGCTTCATAGATATTTTCATGGTTCATGATTCTTGTATCATCTCATGTTGGAGATTTATGTATTTGACACCTACGTGGTCATATGTATCGGTGGATTATGATTCCTTGGCATTTGGTTAAGATATAATTTCATATGTATTATTAGAAGCCATGTATTTGATGAATAATGTAATCTTAAGCTATGGATGTTTATTATATCTGTTAACTTTATTAATTATGCAAATGCTTTCTTGAAAAGTAATATATATGTTAATACTTTCAATCTTTAAATAATATAACCTGTTATGTGAATATGGTTTATTGTGTTCAATAAGTAATTGATGGTTAATTGGATTAACCTTTATTATGGAATTTAACCTTTAAAATAATTCTTCGTTGGTAACCCTTTAGGAATTCTTGTGTTAGACTTCCGCTTGTGTAATAAATATGCAATGTAGTAATTAAAGCACTTAATGTGGTTTATACTTTAATTTTTTTTTATTTCACCCTTAGTTTCTTAGTTCCTTTGGGGTTCCCGGTAGAGCATTACACAATATGAGATGGATGGTGGTTTTGAGTTTAGAAAGGTAGAAATATGCTAGTTGGGTGAATGTTCTCTACTTTAAAATTTTTTTTGTCTCTCTCTGGACAATGTATGAGTGAAATTATGAGCCTAGAATTCCCTTCATAATAATTTGCTAAAGCATCAATATGAGGGAATAAGTTTCTTGTGGCTCGGGCAGCTCAACATGAAGATTGTGCCACATTCATGAACTAATGCATCTATCTCTTTAATTCAATTCAACTATCAAACTTTTAAACAAACATAAATCATTTGCACAACCTAAGATGGGTGCTTAGGCAATTAGTGACTACTGCAATTAACATAAATAAATTTAAAAGATGATTTCAAATAGTTTCTAAACATGACTATGTTGGTTGAATTTACATAAGGGTTAAGTATGAACCCCCCTTCAAATTGAAGAATCTTCTCTACATTATTAGCTAGGAAAAATGGAAACAAGCTACAACTTTTCAAAGCTCAAGTCCATTTCTTTATCTTATTCTATAAATTTTTCCAAATAAAGGAGGGAATGATCAAGAGGAACATAACATACTCTTTCAACCAAAACCCTTGATCTGCAAATGTTGGTGTTAGATGTGTAGCAGCTTCAAAACACACACAAAACCATGTGGAGATGCAAAAATGCTCCCTTAAGAACCCTTCTTTTCTTCCCACGCCTCTACTAGTGCTAACCAAATTTCCTTTTCTCCAGACTATCTTGATTTTTATTTCTTTTCCTCCCTTCCAATCAAGGGGTCATAGGGTTTTAATAATGATTTGAAACTCTGGAGTCTTCCTCTTTTTGACTTTGAAGTACCCCCAGGTTTGAATGTCATACTGATTTAATGACACAACTTCTCCAGACCTACGCACGACTTCTTCCTATACTCGCACCCCTCTCTTCATATATGAAAGTTGTCTTGTGCGTGGAAAAAAGAAACGCCGTTCCTTTCTTTTTGCTCTTATTGTTATTTTCCTTCAAATTTTCATTTTGCAATGTTTTAATTTTGAAGTTGTTTCTTTCTTTCATTCAATTCAATAGGTAATAATTTATTTTCCCATCTTACTTCTTATGTTTTTCCTCATTCATACACATTATAATTTCATGTATAATATTTATATCTATTTCTATATCTATATTCATTTCATTTGATATAATATTTATATTTAATTAATATAATTATTGTCAACTAATTTATGTATATATAATCATTTAATTATTCTTTAGCGAATTTATAATTCGATGCTTCCTAGACCAAATTTAATACCATTGTCCTCTTAACCTATCAAAATGAATAATAGTCGTGATTAAATATACAACTAGAGCCCTTGGGTAAGACGAATCTTAGGTGGGCAAGACTTATACTAAGGTAAAATCCTAACATGACATCACCAATAGTCAGTCTCTCATCACCGGATCACATAATCCACTTCACTTTTCATCTCAAGTAGGTATGAAACCAAAAATCCATCTCACATAGCTCCACAAATTTGTCAGTTTGGTTTGGCCATAAAATATAATATCAAAACATTAAATTAACAAAATCATGATAATATTAATAATTTATTAATAATATTATTAAAAGTTATTAACCAACACACAACCATACACATGAATTTACTTGACTTAGTTAGTAACAAGTCCATCCCTAGTCCAAATTACCATGGGGCTAGGGGTCAATCAAGAAGTTCAATTAGGTTTCTAGGATATATGACATAGTGTTGGGTTTGAATTGTTTTAATGTTAGGGTTAAGGTTCAATTCAATGAAAGACTTGGTAATTGTGGACACCTAAAATGGTCGTGTCTAATTAAATAAATATTTTTATTTATTTAATTATTTAAGCCTAATTCTTCTATTAATTAAATAAATCTATATTTATTTAATTAATTAATTTACCCTCTTCTAGCCTTATTTCTCATTTAAATAAATATATTTATTTATTTAAATTGTTCTTTTCCTACATTAAATAAATACTTTTATTTATTTAATTGATCCCACTTCCTCTATTAATTAAATAATTTTTTTAAAAAATTAATTCATTAGCCTTTTCTACCCATGACACATGTCATTCATCTTTTAATTCCTTCACTACCTACCCTCTCATTATTTTATTATTTCCTCTATCTACCCTCTAATCCTAGCCGACCATTTATCTTTTACACCTCTTAATCTTATCCCTCCATTTCTTATAGTGTCTTCTATATAAGGAGATGCTTCTTTCATTATCAATCCCTCCTAAGCATTCTAGCATTCAAACTTTCGTATGCGATCAAGCCTACTTGCAACCACATTTCTGCTCTTTGTTGAACTCTTGTGCACACATAAAATCTGAGAGCAAATATATCAAGCAAGATCAATGGAGATAGGAAGAATGGAGACTCGAACCCTATTGGACATGTGATGGTATAATCTTTGTGATTTCATTGATTTTCATTGTCTTAGGTAATCTTCATATGTTATGATAGATCTTTGTTGTTGTTAGTCTGGGGTTTTGTGGTTGAATCTATTTTAGTCTTTCAATATTGTTGTTTCCATTTTTACCATTAATATTTTGGCACGCCTGATCACAAAGTTCACTAACATATCGATTTTTGAAGGGATGTCTGTTGTCGGTGATGATGGAAAGGGGACCATAAGGCAGGATACACTATAGAATTCAACAACGTGGCATATTTTGGTGAGGGTGTTGGGCCTTCCAGTCGCAAAAATGTAAAAATAAAAAAAATCATGGGTTTTATGGTGAAAACCACATTGTGGCACTGTCTGACCCCAAAAAACTAAAAAGAAAGGACGTATCTGAGGGTGAAAACCTCTCTGAGGCACCCGAAGAAGGAAGGCTCGACATTCTCCCATCATCATATGAAGAAAAATCATCCATGTTAGTAGAGACCATCAAAACACACATTAGTATAGAAGAAACTCCACGTAACATATTCCTGGCACAATCTTTGACAGAGAGAGAAAGACCGAAGTTCATAAGTTTCTTCACACAGCGACAAATCAATTTTGCATGGTCATATGCCGATATGCATGGACTGGATCCGGATTTAGTAATGCATCATTTGATAATTAAACCAGGAGAAAAGCCAGTGAAACATAAATTAAGAAAGATGCATCCACAAGTGGCATTATTAGTAAAAGTGGAGCTTGAAAAATTGTTGGATGTTGGATTCATATGACCAATTGATTATCCTGAATGGATCTCCAACTTAGTACTACTCAGTAAGACAGATCAAAGTATTAGAATATGTATAGATTTCAAAGACATCAACAAAGCTTGTCCTAAGGATGACTTTCCATTGCCAAACATCGACCTGATCATAGATCTCACAACAGGTCATGCAATGTTATCTTTGATGGATGGATTCTCTGGATACAATCAAATAAAAATCACATCTAAGGATCAACACAAAACAACGTTTACTTGTCCCTAGGGAACTTTATGCTGGAATATCATGCCCTTCGAGCTAAAGAATGCAGACGCTACATACCAATGAGCATGACTACCATCTTTCATGATCTTATACACGTAATTTTAGAAGATTATGTTGATGACCTCTTGGTAAAATCAGTAGATAGAGACACACATTTGGACATCCTTTCAGTCATTTTTGATCGGTTGGAAAAATACAAAGTGAGACTAAATCTCAAGAAATGTGTCTTTGGAGTAACCTCCGGGAAGCTCCTTGGATACAGTGTTTCAAAAAGAGGAATTGAAGCTGATCCTGCAAAAGTCAAAGCGATCTTAGAAATGCGACCTCCAAGAAATATCAGTCAACTTCGATCTTTATAAGGAAGACTCCAGTCCATATGAAGATTTATTACACAACTTGCGGATACATGTCATCCTTTTCAGCACTTGCTACACAAAAAACATCAAATTCAAATGGGATGATAACTGTCAATAGGCTTTTCAGATACTCAAAGATTATCTTCTGAATCCACCAGTCTTGATGCCACTAGTCCCAGAACAACCCCTGTTACTCTACATATCAGCTACACCAACAACATTGGGCGCACTCTTGGTGCAACAAGATGTTGAAGGCAAAGAAAAGGCAGTATATTACATCAGTCGTACTTTGGTCGGTTATGAGCTAAACTCCACACCAATTGAGCGTACGTGTCTTGTTGTGGTTTTTGCTTTGCAAAAATTATGACATTACATGCTAACTCATAAAACTAAGCTGGTCACAAGGATTGATTCATTGAAGTATCTTCTCAATAAGGTGACGCTTACTAGCAGACTAGCCAAATGGGTGATGATCTTGAGTGAATTCAACATTGAATATGTGGATAGAAAAGCAATAAAGGGACAAACTATCACAGATCAATTAGCAGATGCACCCATGATATATGATGCTCCTCTAATTTCAGAATTTTCAGATGAATCCATCTTGGTGGTATCACACACGAAGCCTTAGCGACTGTACTTTGATGACTCATACATGTAGCATGGTGTAGGAGCTGGCATCCTCTTTATCACACCTCAAGGGGAATCCATTCCCGAACCATACTGATTGTCATTTCTTTGCACAAATAACATAGCAGAATACGAGGCATTAACAACTGGATTTGAATTGCAGTTTAGTGGAAGATCCAGGAACTTCATGTTTTTGGGGACTCTCAACTTGTAATTCGTCAAGAAACCGATGACTACCAAAGGAAGGATGAAAAATTAATGCCTTAAAAGAAAATGGTAGATGAATTCAAGCAATATTTCATGAAGATAACCTTTGAACAGATATTAAGAGAGTAGAATCGAGTTGCAAATGCCATGGCTACTATTGCCTCGTTGATCGATCTACCGCTGAATGAAACCCGCTATGAGTTCTTGGTGGATAACCTTATGGTTCCCTCATATGAGATCACTCCTACTGAGATGATATGTGTTGTTGGTCTTGATTCTTAGTTATACGGTTCTATTTTCACATACCTTCATAGCAACACCCATCCTCCTGACTTATCCAGCAACCAACATTGCACTTTCATTCGCCAATCTTCCCGATACGTCATTTTAGCCGATATCCTATACCATCGCGGTCTAGATGGCACTCTTCTTAGATGTTTATAAAGGGATGAAGCTCAGATTGTGTTACATGAAGTTCATGAAGGTATATGTGGTCCACATTCTAGTGGTCCTACCTTAGCCAAGAAACTCATCAGGACTGGATATTACAGGCCCAGTATGGAAAAAGATTCATATCGGTTTGTCAAGAAGTGTAAGCAATCTCAAATTCATGGAGACCTTATTAATGCACCAACACAATCGCTTCAACCGATTGCGACTCCTTGGCCCTTTTGTCAATGGGGACTCGATCTCATAAGCAAGATTCACCCTCCTTCCAATGGCCACAAATTCATTATCATTACCACAGAGTATTTCACAAAATGGATTGAAGTCGCACCTCTTACACAAGTCACTGGAAAACAGATTGCTACATTCATTCTTAACTATATCATTTGCCGGTATAGTATTCCCCTTTCCATCATCACTGACAACGGACTACCCTTCAAAAATCAGGATGTTCGTGAACTTTGTGATCACTTCCATATTCCCCATCATTTCTCCACTCCCTATTACCCCCAAGGTAATGGTCAAGCTGAGGCGTCTAATAAAATATTCTTAAAATCCTCAAAAAGACAGTCGATGACGCTTGTCGGAATTGTCATATCCAACTTAATCCCACACTTTGGGCTTAACACACAAGTGTTCGCACACCCACAAGAGCCACACCTTATTCATTTGTCTATGGTGCCGAAGCTATCCTTCCTATTGAGGTCGAGTTACCATCTTTACAAGTCTCTTTGCACAACTTTATCAGTGATGAAGATTAAATGGTCTCTCGCTTACAAGAACTAGAACTATTGGATGAACGAAGACAAACTGATTTTAATCATCTCAAGGCTTATAAAAAATGAATGATTCACAGCTACAATCACAAGGTAAAGCCTCACACATTTAAGGTAGGTGACTTAGTTCTCAAAGAAAATCCTAAAAATCAGAAAGATAGAGAGAAGAAGGGCAAGTTCGAACCAAATTGGCTTGGTCCTTGCATCATTACAACGGTTTATGGATCTAGTGCATGTCAGCTCTCAAACCCAAAGGGTGAACCTTTAGAGGATCCTATCAATAACACACACCTTCACATGTTTTACACATAGCTCTTCAGAATATCCTAATTCAAAAATACAAAAAAAAAATCAAAAAATCAAAAAATACAAAAAAAATCAAAAAATTATCAAAAATACAAAAAAATCATAAAAATAAAACATCATTACTTGGTGAAAACCTGGCAAATAGGCACCTTGTGACACAAAAAAATTAAAAAAAAAGAAAAGTAAAGAGAAATAAATGCATCCAAAGGTGAAAACCACTTCGGTGGCACCCTGGGCAAGTACCATGGTGAAAAACGAGTCACCGACGCCATGTGTAGAGACATTGCTCCTCTCTCCTTCGGGATTCAAATCTCATCCTTTTACTCTTACACACACTCACTCTTTCACACACTCACAACCTATCCATCCATAATAAACTTATCCATTCCCATCATGGCTTGTTATTGATCTACCCAAGATTGGTTAGCCATTCATAATAATCCCTCCTTTTCGCCCCTTTCTATCCATAATAAATCAGCTCCTATCTATGGCTAAGGCAAATCCTAAGTCTAGTGATGGGTATGGAACCAAGAGCATCACATGTTTTGATGAGTACAGTTTATCCCAATTTTCTTCAGTCTATCGGCGCACAATCCACAATAAAGCAACATTTGCATCATCGATCCTCAATAAAGTTCCATTTTCTCCGCAATAAAGTATCAGTTTCATGGATTCAATTAGTTTCAGATGAGACACAATAGCAATGGGATTCAACAAATCAACTCTTTCGATAAACTCAGACAACATTATGGTTTAGTGCTATCTATCCTTTTGTGAAAGTAAACATTGTGACCACAATCAAATTGACTTATACAAGTGACAAGAGACACTAAACTTGAGGACTATAGTGGATTTTGGCGTCGAGTCTTGGTTTTTTTTTTGATTTTATCTTTTTGGTGACACGTCTTTTAGCTTTTCCAGAATGTCTCTAACTAGAGATTTTATCTCCAGGATGTCTTTGACTAGAAAGGCGAGGATGGGGTATAGTCACCTATTTTTATTTGTTGTCTGTGGATTGTCTCTTAGTAATGTTATGACTTGTCCAAGGATATATGGACACTGTGAATCTAGTGTGAACTAGGGCATTCCTTGTTTGCGACTATCTGATCTCCATTCAAACAGGTAAAATGACTTTCCGGTTCAAACATATACCTCGATTGTCATAACCTATTTGCCATAATAAAGCTCAATGATGATAATAACACAAGAAGCTCTTTCACTTCCATATCTTCTATCTTCCATCCCCTTTCTTGATTGACCTTCATTGTCCTTATTGAGTCTGTGTAGCCCACTATCACATGACTGTATAATGACACACCCAAAAAAAATTGCATTTCATGTAGTTTACACGTGCATTGCCACATATTAGCATTTCATACATACATATAGATATCACAATTGCATCATATCCTGCACACAACTCATGATTAGTAAATTTCATATTCTCCTCATGTAAATAGTTATTTGCATTATCATATTCATCTGCATTTCATACATTCACATTTTCATCACGCATGACATATAAAAACATAAAAGAACAAAAAAAATATTGCATTTCATCATGTACATATTTGCATCCATATCATAAGCATCACATAGAAACATGCATCACATAGAAGCAACATCACATAGGTACACATGCATATAGCTGCCACAAAGATGAATCATCTCATATATATATATATATATATATCTCAAAAATTATAAGTGTCATGATACAGTGATGTCAAAATACATATGGCTGCAATCACCCGAAGGTGTCATCATACAAAAATGGTACAAAACTGATACATAGGGAGCCCTCTAAGGCTATGATGAACTCCCTCTCTTGGAGCCAGTTGGCCTCGATGGAGTTTGAGCCCTGGGATCATCTCTCCTACCCCCTCTATCTAGTGGTGGTGGAGGACCCATGAACCCACCACTAGATGCCTATCTCCTATCTCTCCCTCCAGTGGTCATCGTAGTTCGTGATGGTCTCTGGAAGCTCCTAGCCTGCTGATCTGGTGGCACCATTCCATAGTATAGGTCTCTCCAGTAGGCTATCTCCTCCCCTACTCGCTGAACATAGGTGTATCCGGCCCCTGTATCCTCTTCTACCTACCTGCCTGCCCTCAGTGCTGTCTCAGCCTTCGTATAGCGCTGAATAGCCTGATCCCTCTCCCACTCAGTGTCCCTCAGCTGTCTTCTGAGCCTATCCCCATCCCTCTCCAGATCTTGGATCTCATCTTCCTATCCTTGGCAGATCTCCCTCAAGGATAGTAGCTCATCCTCCTCATCCCCTCTCCCCTCACCCTGTCCTTGTGGCTACTCCTATGGCTGCTCCTGTCCCTGTCCTTATCCCTATAACTGTCTGGGAACCTCTGCTACTGGCACTTGTAACGACAATCCACCTCTACCCCTTACTACATGAGCCTACCTCTCCTCTCCACCATCTCTCCTCTAAGCTACTCTCCTCTCCGCCACTACCCACCACCTCCACTGTCGACCTCTACCTTCACCATCTCCACTATTATCTCCACCATCTCCACCATCACCCTCTATCGACTCCCTTGGATCCGTCAGCCGTGGACACAGATGCTCTGCCCAATATGCACTGTACTCTACATCCATCCCTGCATCCTCCACATCTACCCAAATATCCCAAGGCATTAGAACCATCTCCAACATCTGTGTCACTGCCTGATCATAAAAAAATAACGGACCCAAATGAGCCCTCACCGCTCGTGCATACATTCCTGAACCTCGTGGCATCTGCTGTATCCTGCTGAATTGCCTGCATACCCTGTCAATCAACTGTCGCTCAATGATATATGGTGTCTGACCAATCAGATACCTACTCTGAAATATATATGACAGCTCCACTGCATCTTCCTCCCACTCCTCACAATCTCGGTAAGGCCTCCATATCACACTGTCTATCTTATCAACAACTCGGGGCCAATACTCTAGCCTCCCAATCCATGGCTGAGAAGTAATCATATCATACAGATGCACATAATTGCGCCTCTATTCCCTGCCTCTAAAATGTATCGATAGTGTAACCGATAGATGCTCATATGCCCATACCTGCAATAATGTCACTCCGCACCCTAATCCTGTTGATCCATGATATACAAACTGATGCAACTCATAATACAATTGTGCCAACAGACATGACCCCCATGAAAACGTGGTGTGCTCCATCACCAATGTCTCCAGAGTCCTCCCCCATCCCATAGCCAACCCTCGTGTTGCCCTATCCAGACAGAGGAACCCACTGATCACCCCTATCGGCATCGCCAGTAATGCTAATCCTGTTGCTATCATAGTGTCCCAAGCCACATGTCCCACCCTCATCTCCAGTCTTGGATCCTGAAATACTCATCTCAGTGTATCCCTACATCCCTCTCGATCATAAGGAACCAACTCCCCGACGATCTGTATCCTCAGTATCCTGTATACATCCTCTAAGGTGACTGTCATCTCACCCATCGACAAATGAAACATGCATGTCTTTGAGTGCCATCTCTTAGCTAATGCAGTCAACAATCCCATGTTTGCTCGAAACTCAGGCACATACATAATTTATCGCAAGCCCATAGCCTCAACAACTACTCTATCCTCGAATGTCATCTCTACTTGCAAACTTTGAGTTGAAGGGAATCTCTCCCGTGACTCCAACATCGGTAGGTCCTTTTGCAATCAAGAAAATCAACTGTGCCAATCCTAGTAGTACTCCCTGTTCATCACAAAGTGTTGTTTTTTATCCTAGTGCTTATATCTATCATATGACACTCAATCCTAGTGGTACTCCCTGTTCATCATAAAGTGATTCTTTTTATCCTAGTGCTTATATCTATCATATGATACTCAATCCTAGTAGTACTCCCTGTTCATCACAAAGTGCTGCTTTATATCCTAGTGCTTATATCTATCATATGACACTCTATCCTAGTAGCATTCCCTGTTCATCACAAAGTGCTTCTTTTATCTTTTAGGTCACCTACTTAAGTGTATCCTCTTGAGTAGCTTATCCATTTGAGAATGTATGATCTATCACATAATTGTCAATTTCAACCTTAATCCAATTGGCAACGTATGTTCTATCACAAAATTGTCAATTTTTGTGGTACTCCTCGTTCATCACAAAGTGCCTCTATCTATCCTATCCTAGGGCCTCTTCTTGAGTGTATCCTCTTGAGTAGTTTCCTGATTGACAATGCATGTTCTATCACAAAATTGTCAATCCTAACCCTATCTGTTATCCTAGTCTTCCCTAGAGGACCTTCTTGAGTGTATCCTCTCAGCAACTTATCCAATCGACAACATATGTTTATCACAGAACTGCTGATTCGAACTTGAAGACATAAACACGCATTCATGATACAAATGTTCTTACATACTTCACAGACGTTTCTGCATTTCACAGACGCGCCTGGAACACACAGACGCGCCTCTGTTTTGCATAGACCTGCCTGCCCTGCATAGACGCTCCTGCACTTTGCATATGCGCTCGCATCTGACATAGACACTTTTAGATTCATAGACATGGTTACACTCGATGTAGACACGCCTAACCTACTCAGATGCGCCTGGCACCAATGCAGATGCACCTTCCCATTTTTTGACCCGTTTGAGATTTTTTGCAACATACCTAATGCGCATTTATTACCCTACCTTACATGCATTTATGACAACAATTAATGCAACAAGGTACAAGGAGGTTTTGTAGTACTCACCGACTCTCCTGCATCTGTTGGCCTCTGATATCGGTGAACGCGATCGAATCTATGCACCAATGCCATCGCTGCTGATTGCTCTCTGCTCTCTCTACACTTTGATCTCTTAGATGTGTGGATGACAATGAGGACGTTTTCCCTCGTAGTCTATCTTATAGACTACCCTAGCTCTAGTCTCCCGCGTTGGTCTTCTTTATCCCGTGACTCTGTCACTCTATCCTATCTTGTCAGTCCTTTCTAGCCTTTCTTTCTTATCGAGAGATTATCTGAGATATTTTTAAACATTTTCATCCAATCTCTCGAGGGGGCATATCATTCCAATCTTGGGGCAACTTTGTATCAATTTATTTTATCTTCTTTGAAACAACGCGACAAGATGCATTGTCTCAAAGAGGGGCAAAATGTAGACACCTAAAATTGTCCTGTCTAATTAAATAAATATTTTTATTTATTTAATTATTTAAGCTCAATTCTTCTATTAATTAAATAAATCTATATTTATTTAATTAATTCATTTACCCTCTTCTAGCCTTATTTCTCATTTAAATAAATATATTTATTTATTTAAATTGTCCTTTTCCTAAATTAAATAAATACTTTTATTTATTTAATTGATCCCACTTCCTCTTTTAATTAAATAATTTTTTAATTAATTAAATAATTAATAATTAATTAAATAATTAATTATTAATTCGTACACTACCCACCCTCTCATTATTTTATTATTTCCTCTACCTATCCTCTAATCCTAGCCGACCATTTATCTTTTACACCTCTTAATCTTATCCCTCCATTTCGTATAGTGTCTTCTATATAAGGAGATGCTTCTTTCATTATCAATCCCCCCTAAGCATTCTAGCATTCGAACTTTCATATGCGATCAAGCCTACTTGCAACCACATTTCCATTCTTTGTTGAGCTATTGTGCACACATAAAATCTAAGAGCAAATATATCAAGCAAGATCAATGGAGATAGGAAGAATGGAGATTCAAACCCTATTGGACATGTGATGGTATAATCTTTGTGATTTCATTGATTTTCATTGTCTTAGGTAATCTTCATATGTTATGGTGGATCTTTGTTGTTGTTAGGCTAGGGTTTTGTGGTCGAATCTATTTCAGTCTTTCAATATTGTTGTTTCCATTTTTAGCATAAACAATAATAATATGGTTTATTTTGAATGAGAAATTTGATTATCTCAAAAATAAATTGTCCTAATTGTTCAATGTGCAATAAATTAATGAACAACTTTCAATCAATATTGTCAAATTATTAAATCTTAAAGCAACAATAGCTATGCAATACAAAGTGAAGTGTAGACAACATGAAATAAACTATTTCAAATTTTCATTCCTATTTATCTTTGGAAATATAATGTATTTAGAAAATGATTTATAATTATTCTTACATTGTATGCTATAGTCATTTGAATTATTTCATTTTTAGTTCACGTTGTTTTTATTACATTTATGATTCTAAAATAAAGTATATTGCAATGTTCACAAAATACAACCATCATAATTTCATGATTTACTCATTAAATAATAATTCATTAAATTGATAAACTAATTTACTTTCAAACTATTCCAAATAAAAATACCTTATCACCTTATTGACAATAACATATTATAAAATTGTTTAATTACCTACCCCAAATTTCACATACATAATAATGCAAATCTAATAATTCGTAATTTTTTTCCTAATTATAATTTTATCATACAAACATATAATTTGATAAAGCCTTTAACCATTATTTCTCACTCACTTTCTATAATATGATCTATGTACAACAAAAATAGATTTTAACAAATTTACAACATTTCATTCACTAATTCAGTATTACCTAAAGCTGGTGTTTTTTCCTGGCTCGTGCTGCAAAATAGAATTTTGACTAGTGATCGTTTAGTCAAATTTAATATTGCAGCCTCCTTTTCTTGTGTCTTATGTGGTAAAGCTCTTGAAGATGTCAATCATCTTTTTCTTCATTGTGAGTTTGCGAGTAGTTGTTGGCATTTTTTCCTCCAAAAGTTATCTCTTTCATTCCCTTTGCCTTTATCTTTATGGGACATGTTTTAGTCTTGGCCAGTTTTGTATTCATCTTCTCTATTTGCTTGTTTGTGGTTTATAATTCCCTCTTCAGTCATATGGGCCATTTGGTGGGAAAGAAACAAGCGCATTTTTAGATGTGACTCATCGGATTTATTTGTTGTTCTTGGGATTTTAGAAAGAAGTATTATTGAACAAGTTAATGCTCATGTTCAGAAATATTTTAATATGAATTCAGAGTTCTCTTCCTGGGACAATTTTATGATTTCTTCTTGGAAAAGTATCATTATTCCTGTATCATCCACCTTTCCAAGGGTTTGGAAAACACCCGTAGACAGAAATTTCATAAAATGGCATCCTCCTAATGCCCCTTTTTGTAAATTGAATTTTGATGGACCCTCCCGTGGAAATCATGGTGATTCAGGAATAGGGATAGTTTTTTGTGATCATTTGGGTTCTTTATTAGCATTAAAAGCTATTCCAATTTCTTCTGGCACAAATAATATGGCCGAGGCTTGTGCTCTTTTAGAAGGTCTTGTTATGGCTAAGGATTTGAATTTCAAATACCTTCATATTGAAGGTGATTCGACTATTTTCATTAATGCTTGCAAGGCAAGAAAAGCTGATAATTGGCATTTCTGGTATATTCTTGAATAAATATGGACTCTTCTTGATACGTTTGAGCACCTCATCATCTCACATGTTTATCGTGAAGGTAATGCATTGGTTGATTGCCTCGCTAATATGGGTTGTGACAAAACTATTATTGATTCCTCTTGATTGGGGTGTGATTTGATGAGCTTCCCAAACCTATTAAGTATAGCTTGTAGAGAGTCGAGTATTTAATCTTTCTTATTATATGATTGCTCATTTATACGAGTTGGTGTTTCTTGTAAATTCTCTGCATTTTGTAGTATATATATATTTTGGTTGCAGGTGTTTTTGGTGTAGGGGCATGTCAATTTTGGTTGCAGGAGTTGTTTGTTGCAAGGCCTTCAAGATATCCCATGAAGATGGATCTGTCCTTCGATGCTGGTTTAGTCCTCTTGCTTTTTGGTAGCCTATGTTATTTATTTTTCATGTCCTTATTTTGTAAATAAGCTTGCATGCTCCTATTCTGTAAAATGAGCTTGCATGCTCCTATTTGTAAATGAGGCTGCATTGTCTTTTGCTGATCTCTATTTTGTAACTAGCTTCGGTTAGAAGATTGCTCACTACTTCTCTTCTATAGTCATGTTGATGAGCAATGACCGAAGTTTTTCTTGCTGGTTCTTTTCTCTGGGAGCTCAGATTGAACCAGTTTTTAAATATATTGTAAAAATTATATATTATTTATAAAATATATCAAGTTGCATTGCCACCTTGCCAAAAACAAAACAAAACATTTCATTCACTAAAAACCATTAAAGATGACTTTTCCTCAAAATCATCTAATTTGGTAATAAAAAATAAATTACAAATAAGATCGTCTACTATATTGGTAAAATAATCCCTTATTTCCTATCTGTTTTATTTACTTGAAAGTTGTATCTCAAAGTTTGTATGCTCCTACCATCAAGAAAATCATCTACAATAGCACTTACAACCAAATGAGGTGCAAGGGATAAACTGATAGGTAAAGAGAATTCGTAAATGAATTTGAACATTTAATATTGATGTGTTTAACATATATGTCTATACACATGTATCATTGTATAATATATTCTTCATTGTTTTGATAGAATTACATTTTGTTGAATGTTTTCTTATCTTTTTTGTAGCTACACTTCTAAAATCTTGGCATTTAAATTTATCAATGGACCTCTAAATTAACATTGATTAAACAAAGATTTTAAATTTGATAATATATTCTAATATCAACTTTTTTTATTAATCACCATGACTTATTTTCACATTACTTTGTACATTATATCATTAGTTTGATGAATCAAATCTCATTTGTATGCATAATTTTTTAGTGTTTTCTTGCTTCTAATGAGATCTATATTTAGGCCCTCTTGATCACAATTGCTTATTTATTTATATATAATAGTGGAGACATCTAATTTATATGCATATAAATGACTTTGTTTTATTTTCTATTTAGACGTAATGACTAGTCAATCATAAAATGGACCTCTCATTCACTTTAATATGCAACAAAAATGTGATTATTTTTAAGACTATTTTTTCCCTTGAAAGTGATTATAAGTTAAAGTCCTTGTGTGATTGAGATCAAATTTTGTAAAATGAATTGAAGGTTTTAGTTCTTTAAGAGTAATGTTATTTTTGTCCATTCTAATCATTTTCTAACAAAAATTCAATTGAAAATTAGACATTTTTGATAAATACTATTCATTACAAATAAAATTAATTTGGAAATGATTCTCAAGGGGATTTATGAATGTCGCATGCCTAATAATTCACTACCAAGACTAAATATAAAAGTCCCAATCGATACATGCTATCATAGATTTCAATTAAAGCTTACAAAATTATTTTTAAATTGATTGTAAACATCTTAAATACCATTATCTGGACAAAGAGGAATTGAGTTTAGAGAGTAATGCCTTTTTGAAATATAAAAGGAGAGGTGAAGCTCCATTGCAATTTAAACAATGAGTACATTTACATAGATCGAATAACCAACATACGAAATGTGTGCCCATGACTAGAATGAAAATGATTATATCTCAACATAGCTACTTTAAGTAATCATTTGGACACATTTTTTCCTTTCCTTTTTGAACAGTGCTTTAGGATGATTTCAAGTTTTTCATGGTTCTTTCAACGTATTACAAAAAAAATTAAAGAATGCATACACTTAATCAAATGATTGAAATAGTTGAATCAACATTTGATATATTAGTCACATGATGTATGGCAGATCTACAAAATTATGTCAGACAATTGTGAGAATTTGGAAGAGTTGTTTCTGGATTAGATTGTGTAGTAGTTTTCGCATCAACATTTCAGATCATACTCCATGATACATCATCAGAATGACTGAGTGTTATCAACAAACAAAATGATTGAATAGTGAGGATGTTAAGTTCTTTAATTGAAAGTAAATTTGCATTATATCACTCAAATAATTTATTTATACAAAATTATTTAAAAAAATATTGTCACTACATATGTGAAATAATTCGTTGCTTCCAATCATAATACAAAAAAACATATTGACAAGGTTTTCTAAAATTACAACAAGTAAGAAATATTAAATATTACATACTTGTATGAGCATGTGCAATATATCATCTATTCAAACTGATTTTTTTGGTCTAAAAATCACACATTCTCTATTGTAAATATGCAGATATTATCACTAGCTGAAACATATTCTTATGTATATTATCATAAATATTCTGATGGATATTATCATAATTGTCAATAAAAAGGGTAGAAGGAGAGAAAAATTCTTGAGTGTCCAAGTTCCAACACATTATCACTTGAAATTTGTGTCTCGAGAAACTAAAGAAAAAATTTGAATGTTGTCAAATGTTGCAACAAAATATCCCTCTACAGAGGCCGATTGTTGTACAGTGAAGAACAAATTTTTTGGTCCCTCTACAACTCAAGGGGGGGTAATTTAATTTTCCATTTAATGGCACAAAGCCATTGGTTAGGTCTGATCTAGATGGATATAATGTATGTATTCTTTTTCTTCTTATGGTTAGACTGGTTTTGGAAAGATCTATACAATGACTAGATCTAAGGAAGACTAAGGATTTAATTGTTAAGCATCGACTAACATTTTCCAAATTTCTCAAAATAGAGAAGGCTCATATTAATATTTAGTTGGAATCCAGATGACTGAAATATATAATAAGCACGTTCATGATTTGCTAACAAAAGATGGATCCCTAAAGAATCTTGGAAGAAGAAGCATATCTTAGGCTAATTGTTAAGTGTTCCTAATTCTGACCCGTTTCTTGCTGAGAATAGAGAAGATGCTTTAGATTTGATCAAAAAGGAGGAGAAGAATAGATCAGTAAAAGCCACCACCCTTCATGAATATGCTTTTTTAAATTGATGTTACGTGCCTTGTCACAACCCTCCTTTATCACTTTTTGGATTTGATACAATTCTATTATATTTTTGGTTGAGCTATTGAAAATAATTGAATAAATATTATAAAAGAATAAAAATGGACACACACACACACACACACACACTTGGAGAATATAATTCAAAAGGCATTATTTTTATTTTATTTTCCCACTCCTAATTATGGCACATGTTGTAGGAGGAATTAGATGCTTCTAGAGGAATCTTCAATACCTTGCATGTAACTCCCCCACTAGGATTTTAATCAATGTTTGCATGAGTCCAATATTGGAAAAGAATCTCATTCTTAATTAATTTCTCTAGATAGTGGAATTAAGGGATTTTTCTTATATATTGTATGCAAGTTTTCATAAGAGGGAATTGATTATGTTTTGAAGAAATTTCCCAAGTTTTAGTAGTAGGATCTTCTTTGGTAGTCTCATTTTTCGTTGTAGGATTGTTAAGTTGTTCTTGAAGATTTCTCTCAAGTTGGAAGGAAGGATCTAAAAAGGATAGTTATAAGATTGGAGAGGATTCAACATCGAGCTTCGATAAGCCAGGTTCTCTTCTTTTGTCATCTTTCATTTACATGTGAAAAAAAATTGTATTATCAAAAAATATAGCTTCTAGATCTTCCTTTATATAAATTAGATTGTAAATCTTTTCTTCTTATTTAGGGATAAATATTGATAAAAGTACTTTTCATATAATGCATGTAAAAGATAGCTTTATTGTTTATTTAATTTTCTTTAGAAAAAAAAAAATATCAGATCTTGCTTTTGCTTTTCCAAAGATTTTTAGATCTGTGCAAAAATTGTATTTCCCTTATTTAAAATTCTTTTTTTGAGATTAAAAATCTTCTCTGTGTGATTAAATGATAACAATTTGTGTATGAATCTTGTCCTTGTTATTCTTCTCTTAAATTCATTACTGGATTGGAAATCTGAATGTAAATCTCATTTCTTTAATTAAATCTTACTTCCTTGTGAATAATCTTACCTCTGTGTGAATTCAAGTTTGATCTTCTGTATATAAAGTTATTTAAATATTTTTTCTTTTTCTTGTGAGTAAAAATCCATTTCTCTCTGAATGTAGATTTGATCATAAATCTTAATTCCTTAAGAGCAGTTTTACTTCTCCATGAACAGAAGAACGTCTGGAAATAAAATATAAACTTCACTATACCCATTATTCTTTGTGGAAATAAAATATAAATCCCTCTCTGTGAATATTAGCTCCTGAAAATCTTCTTTGAAAGCTTTGTTTTTCTCAGCATAATCATCTACCTATCTCTATGATAAATTGGTTATCTGTACATCACTGAAACAAATTATTTCTTTGTTTTATTTCATCCCTGTGATTAAATTATTATTCTCATTTTTACATTAACATTTTTTTCCTTATACATATATCTTTTATGCTATTAAATAAACTGGAATGAATATATATATATATATATATATATATATATATATATATATATATATATATATAAAATTGAAATTTATGCAAACCAAAACTATGTATTTGAAATAATGCACGAAATAACACGAATAAATCTATAGATTTAACTTCGTGCTTGCATGGAATAGCGGACCACAACGGTCCCCTCATCACTACGGGTCTGCTTCCGCAGGACCACAGTGGTGATGGGACCCATGGGCCCCACTCTCACTCGTCTCCCTTTTTCTTTTAAAAAAAAATCATGCCACTATAAATTTAACTCGTGGCAATTTGGACTTTGTTAAAATTTTTCTTAATCAAAATTTTAGTTTAATAAAATTTAACTTAGGTAATTTCAAAATTTATCATCCTCAGTAAAATTTATAATAATTAATTTATTTTTAGCAATTTTCTAATTGTAAATTAAATTGTAAGAATTAATTTATTTTTAGCAATTTCCTAATTGTAAATTAAATTGTATTAAATTTTATAGTTGGAATTTTATAAAAACTACTTAATATCCATTGAGTCACTTAGTTGGCATTTGGACTCATTAAAAAGCAATTAATTCATATTAATATGATTTGAACCAAATGTCTAAGCTAATTGCTATTTTTGGGACTAGTGACTTCATAAGTGATTATTCTCTTGGTAGAAATCAACACATTGCTTAACCTTGCATGTAACTTTCACTATCCTTGCTTCATGCGAATTACTCATACCTTATTTGCATTTATTAATGACAAGTTACATTTTCTTTGTCGTCATGCAAGTTACACGTTTAATTATTAATATGCGAGTTTCATAATCGCCATTATTATGCAAGTTATATTTCAAGTTTTGAATATTAAATAATCTAGTTATGATTTTATTCTATGTGATTCATCAAGTAGTTATTTCAATTAATTGATCTTTGCAATGTCTAATTATGCATGTTCAATTCATAAATTGTTTCCAAGCATGATGTTTTTCATAAGTTTCTTAGTTAAGAAAACTAAATAAAGGAAGTCGAAAAACCAAAACCTAGCAGCATTCGGTATATACAGTGCCTCTGGGTCATGCTTACGAGTAATGTCGTCGTGTTGAACTACTGCACTTAATGCCTAATAAAGCTGCATCAACGACGTCTGTGGCATCATCTCTATAAATCATTGGGGAGTAATAAGGGACACTTGGAAGTTAAAATCCAAGGGCTGGGTAATCCCCCTTGGATCGATAATCTAATAAGATAATCCTTAAATGATTTTACATCCATTGAGTTAAACCCTAGTAAACCCCCTTAAGGTTGATTGAGTGAAATGCTTTTATGAAATCGATTTAATCTCGAAGAGTTGTTGACGATTGACAATTTGGTCAAGGGTGATGCTTATGATAAGAATTAGGATCTAGTTGTTTTAGGCCACAAGCAATAGGCTATCTTGAGCCTTTGCTTAAGTGCTACCACCGTGGGTAGCAACTGCAAAGAAATTGTTTGGGACATTGACCCTAGAAAGGGTTGCGTACCCACTAATTAGTTTACATCAAACCATAGAGTAGAAAATAGAACTACATACTTTACGCCTTGATCCCGTGCCGAAGCGGGTATGTAGGCAGTCTTGGGATGGAGTTGTCCCTAGTACTCAGGCGTTTGTGGATGGGGTCTAGGCTTTAGTAAGAAGGAGGATTGAGTAGAATCCTAAATTGAAAGATAAGTATAATAAAAAGGAAAAGGGTAATTCAATGCATACTCGGAAGGAATCTCGTATGGATTCGCTTGACTTCCTGAGGCTTTAAGCCAAATTCTGAGGTGGAATTCAAGCTTGTATTATGTTATTTTAATTTCTCCTAAGGATGACGACCTCGGTGCACTCCTATTAGAAGAGTGTAGTACTTAGTGAGTGACTCAGGTCCTGAATGGTCCCGATGACTCTAAGTCTCTGGCCAGAGCACCTCCTATCCCAATTGGATAGATGCCTACCCCGTATGGGTAGATGCCTATCCTGTATTGGATAGGTGAAATCCCCTACTCCATATGGACAGATGCCTAACCCGTATGGTTAGATGCTCATCCCGGATGGATGAATGCCTAATCCTAATGGATGGATGCCCAGAGTATGCGATTGAATCAAACACAAATGATTAAATTAAACAAAAAAAAAGTGGTCGAATTTTGTTGGGTTAAGTAAAGTGGGTTATTACATGCCTCTCATGTAGATCTTACTTGATGATGTTTACGTAGAGGCTCAATTCATGGTAATTGGTGGTCATGTAATGCTCCGCCAGGAAACCCCGAAGGGATAAAGCTAAAACACATGAATGGAGTGCAAATAATTAAAAAAAAAAAAAAAGACACAAGATAATGATACAATGAGTTATCAAAAGCTCAGATAACACGATGGAAGACTAAACAATACCTAAGGAGTTTCCCAATGGGATGACTTAATTTAACATCTAACTCAACTCACGACACTTGTTCCAATTAAGCAGGTAACTTAATTTCATGCTATCACTTTAAACAAAGATATAATTTGTTCAGTAAATTAAAATTATAGATAATAGGATGCATTCATCTATTATGGTTGAAGATGTAGCTAACATGAGGAAATTCACCCATTAAAGTTAAAATTAGATTACATGATGAGTTTATCCATTAAGGTTAAAATATAGATGACACAATGAGGTTCATCCATTAGAGTTAAAGCTATGGATAACATGACTAAGTTCATCCAATAAATTTTAATCATCCATTACATTCAATCTTACATTAAACACATGCCATTCATCTAGTTCCATAACGTACTTTAACTTCATCATAAACTAATGAATACTTTCCATGCATACTTAATTGCGCTATCGATAACTGAATATATTACATTAATCAAATCTACATTCATTTATGATCCCTATTACTGCATTTAATAAAATGACTACATACATGCATTTATGATTAATTTCATCTAATCCCCATTATACATTTTAACATAAAACATCCACACATGATAAATTAAAAGGTAACATAAGAATGAAAAAATACCACATAACACCAAAATGATCTCGAAGTTTACCCCTAGTGGGCTACATCTCCGGGTCTGCTCAACTGCAAGACTCCTCTAATACTTAATCAATAGTGAAGAATACATAAGGTTCACATCATTTACAATCCTGCCATCAAGGCGAACATAACCAGTAATACATATGACCACATTGGTCAAATAAATACTTGAATGATCCCTGAATAGGAAAGGATACAACTAAACATAATAAGAAGCAATTATAAAAGATCAACTGGAGCATCCACGACACTAAATTTTTGCAACCCATCATAAGCATCCCATGGTCTCACATGAATATCAAGTTCTCATGAGGGCAATAAACATTAGGATGATTCCACAACTGTGCTCCTATCAAAGATAACACAACAACACACTAGCGAACATATTCAAGGGAACTCCTAAAACCTAGGAATACACAAGGTCAAGCAAACAGAGTTCAATATGGTAGGATTACCCACTTGGTCAAACTGAACTTCATATGGGGTGCACTAACTGATGGTACTCTAACCAGAGACTTGACCAACTCTGGTCTACCACAAACCAATATTAAACACTCGCACAAAGGACATGATTGAATATATACCATCACATGAAAACAGTCAAGATTCGGGATCAAGTACATAAATCGGTACCCAAACTGACAAATGACAATAACCAACAATTACAAACAAGGACTTGCCATTCCCTAAGCAAATGCAAAACCATAAATTTAAACATGCATGGGCATAACCTGGAGAAGAAAATCTTTTTCCACATTGGTTAAACATTCAATCGATCCAGTTTTCTAGAGGTTCTAAGTTTGTTGCAGTAATCTACCTTGTCTAGGTATAGGCATTCATGGTTTTCTAACTCCCTAAAGTTTGATTGCATCGTACAATAACATAAATACATCATTATGAGTTTTCAAACCATAAATACATTAATATAGTAAGCAGAGCACCCATTGTTATAAAATCAATTATTCTTTAATCACATAAACATATCATATTCATTTTCAAAATAAAACATCATTTTTATTTTATCTTGACACAGTTTATATATACTTATTTTATTTTTTATTTTTTTAAAACATAAAAGTAATACATAATTCTAAAAATCACTAATTATTCTACTTAACTTGCAAAACAATGACAGTTACATCCATACGACATATATAAGAAAAATTCCTCTTTTACACAAAATTGAACCAAATAGCTTTCAATTCATAGTTGACTGAAGACAGGTTCATAAGCATTATGATTTCCCAATGTAATGCCCCGCTAGGAAACCCCAAAGGGATAAAGCTAAAACACATGAATGGAATGCAAATAATATATATTTTTTAAATAAGACACAACATAATGATACAATGAGTTATCAAAAGCTCAGATTACACAACGGAAGACTAAACAATATCTAAGGAGTTTCCCAACGTGATTACTTAATTTAACATCTAACTCAACTCACAACATTTGATCCAATTAAGCAGGTTAACTTAATTTCATGTTATCACTTTAAACAAAGATATAATTTATTCAGTAAATTAAAATTATAGATAATAGGACGCGTTCATCCATTATGGTTGAAGATGTAACTAACATGAGGAAATTCACCCATTAAAGTTAAAATTAGATTACATGATGAGTTTATCCATTAAGGTTAAAATATAGATGGCACAATGAGGTTCAGCCATTAGAGTTAAAGCTATGGATAACATGACTAAGTTCATCCAATAAATTTTAACCATTCATTATGTTCAATCTTACATTAAACACATGCCATGCATCTAGTTCCATAATGCACTTTAACTTCATCATAAACTAATG